>NW_027529456.1:209286-242082 GCF_008692635.1 Crocuta crocuta | reverse complement strand
ATGCACAACAAAAAAAATTTAAAAAAAAAAAAAAAAAAAAAAGCCTTGGGGCTAGGGACTGAGTATCAATATCATAATGAAATCTACAGCTTACCACTTCCATGTCAGAACATGTAGCAGGACTTCGATAAGCCTGTTACATTTAAAATGACACCTTGAACTTGCTTATATATTTTAAGCATTGAAATTATCATTACTGTTATACCTATATTTTCTTGACATAATTAAACTACCCCAAAATCACAGTGTTTGAAAGGGAGTTTTCCCTTTTCCAATGTACTTAAGATTTTTTTCACTTGTATTTGATAACAGGAATCACTTAGCATTCTCTACTTGATATTGTAAAGAATTTTGCTTTGATTTAACTTTTTTAAACTTAAAATGTTCCACACTGTCACCTTTAATCATGGTAACATCAGGAAATGAAGCATAACGGGGTATCTGGCTAAATTAGGTATGACATCCCAGCCCCAAATACATCAAATCTGATATAATGCCTTATTTCTCTTTTCCCAATTTTATATTCTCTTCTTTCTAGATTCAGTAATACAGAAGAAATACTGTTTTAAAATTTAGTGGCACAAGCTCTAAGGCCTCGAAATAATTAAGGAACAAATGAGACAGTATGTCCTTAAATGTGCTAATGCATTGAAATATATTTATTCATACAGCCATTTAGCAAGGTTTGATTTACTCACCCCCTTCTAGGTGTGGAATGCCGCACTTTGCAATACACTAATCTGACCTTGATTAACAACACTCTGGGAAGCCAGTCATTAGATTCTACTGGAATAGGAATCTTAAAACAATTCAAGTATGAGATTGTGTTCATATGCACACCCCCCTAACCTCGAGTCTCTGATAAATAATTTTTTTGTCCAAATTCTTTATATAGATCTGATCTATTGCTATGTATTTATCAATGTTTGTACATTGTAATGACCAACTGGTTACCCAACATTGCTCCATTGAGATGTTTCTGAAGGGAAGCAAAATGTGCCACCCAAATATGCCACTTTAGCAGGTTGGTTATTTTGAATTAAAGGCATTTAAGAAACAGAAGGGAGAAGGACATTCTAATAATCCTTTGTCCCCATGAAAGCAGGTATGAAAAAGCTACATAAGCAAACCTTGTGACTTTCTTACTAATTTACCACTCCAAGCCCAAACATCTTTGTCCGTCAATTCTTCACAAATTTGGGGTGCCTGGGTGGCTCAGTCGGCTGGGTGTCCAACTTTTCATTTTGTCTCAGCTCTTGATACCAGGGTTGTGGGGTCGAGCCCCGCATTGAACTCTATGCTTGGCATGGAGCCTGCTTAATTCTCTCTCTCTCCCTCTACTCCCTCCCTTCCTCACACAGTCTTTCTCTCTAAAAATTCTTCACAAATGGGGCACCTGGGTGGCTCAGTCAATTAAGCTGCCAACTTCTGCTTGGGTCATGATCTCAGGGTTTATTAGTTTGAGACCCAAGCAAGCTCTGTGTTGGGTCTGGAGCCTGTTTTGGATTCTGTGTCTCCCTCTCTCTCTGCCTCTCCCCTGCTCATGCTCTGTATCTCAAAAATAAATAAACATTAAGAAAAGTTAAAAAAAAAAAGTCTTCACAAATATATTGTTTCTCTGTCTAAAAGGTATACAATCTGCCTGTTGGTCAGTCCTTTGAGCTTTATGTTTTGGGGGCTCCCATACACACAAAATTATTTTATTCCTATTAATCTGTCCATTTAATTATTGGACCAGTCAGAGAATCTAGAAAGTAAGACATCAAAATTTTTTCTCCCCTACACTTCTGTAAGCTTCCTGATTGTGTTCATGATATGTTCTTACATTTTGGTACCAGTGTCTCTTTTGACCCTTTTGATTTTGAGATTCAGGTCTGTCATTCTCAACCCTGAGAAACAACCATGATAGTTATATTTCAGATAAAATAGTTAAGATCTCTTCCACATAGATATTTGGGGAAAAGGCAGACATTGTATTTTTATTAAGCACAATTTAAGAATTTATTGATCTTGTTTTCAAAAAATGTTAAAAACTTTGAGAAAATGCTAAAACATTATAGAAGGAACTTTCATTGTCCTGGGATATTGCTTTTTATACACACCCACAAGAAATAATTATCTATGTTAATTTTGCAATGTGAAGCTGCATGTGAACTTACAGATTTCTCTTGGTAGAAAAGAAAATCCCAAAGATTAGTTTATTATTCTGTTGGGCATTAACCAGTTTTGCATTTTACCCACCAATCTTACTGTAACATTTTCCCCCCAAAACACCTTCATATGCAATTCCACAAAATGTCTATAGAACTAGTTTTACCTTCTTTTGGTTCTCTCATTAATTAATGAGTTGAAAACAATCTTTAAATGTGCTACAGCCTTTTTAAATTTCTGGAAAAAATACTTTGACAATTCTGCTAATTATGATAACTAGGATCAAATAAAGCTTTTGTTCTGTTTCTTACTTTACATATAAATGTGAAATTGAGTCTACTACTCTGAAAGGAAATGAAAATACAAAAATAATACTGAGTGCATAAAATACTTAATACATGCCACATGTGGACTAAGACTAACACTTTAGTAGTATCTGTTATTTAATATATAATTTTGAAGAAATTGAGGCACAGGGACAAGATGCTAAATGATCAAGTACAACACCATATGAATAATAATTGACAAGAACCTAAGGACAAATGCAAGCAATAAAGAAGACACATGACCTAAGTAATAGGTAGATGAAAACAAAATATCTGGAACACCCTGAAGGTGAGACAGATTTCCAGAAAAGCAACAAAACTGAATGCACGTATAGAGTAGATTAATACCCAGTATTGGAGATAAAGTAAAAGTGTAGGAAAATGTTTCTTAACTTTGTCTTATATTCATGGTCTACCATCTGTATGAAGGTAAAAAAACAGAAGAAAAATAAAATACAGGCTAGAGGATTACAGCATTTAATAACCCATGAAATCCATAGCTATTTTTGAGACAAATATGTAGTACTTTCTCTTTAAGAATTTTCTGTTAGACTCAACTTATAGACTAATGTCCTGTTGAAATAATGGAAATTTTTAAGTCTTAATTCTGTATGAAATAATAGATAAAGAAAAATGATTATGTATGAAACATTTTAAAATTTTAATTAAACTTTGTAACATATCTAGTTAACTCATTTCAAAAAATGTTTGTAAGGGACCATTTGAGCAGATCAACTGATTAGGAGCTAGTCACAAAAATGCCTAAAATCTGGTGACTTCATTCAAGTTGCTGCATAAAAGATAAAGTAAAAGATAGGAGATACAAGATGATAAATGATAAAGAAACATTTATAGATAAAATGTTTCATCTGAAAAAGTGAAACTGATTAAATAAAAGTAGCTTTACCTTCAAAATAACTGTAGGAGAATATATCATTCCTACTTAACATTAAGCACATATTAAATTCATATTACAAATGATACTATGTAACATTCCTCAGTAACAATGGTTCTTTCAGTTCTTCCTTTCTATTTCTAAAACTAACAACCCTTTCATTTTCTCCATGTTCTTGTCCCATGTCTCTTATTTAAGACAATAAGCACTCAATGAACAGTTATTGGGATATCCTACTGATATGAGGGATACAGATGTAGCCACTGCCTTTAAAGAGCTCAAGTCTAACAAATAGAAATTACGGACAAAAAGTTTTATGAATAAACATTCAGTTCTCAACACTACACCACTCAATCAAAAGCCAGTTATTATTTCAGTAAGTGTAGCATCCTTCATTTTGGTGGAGATAATGGAAATCAGGTGATTAGTCCATTTCCTCTGAATCTTTAAGTCATAAAAAATAATTTTATTAAGAATACTCACAACAATAAGTGTTTCATTTTTCTACTGGGAATCGTTTTCAGACCTAAAATGGTTCTTAAGTGAGGTTTTATATTTATCTCCCAATATATCTCAAGCTTTTTCAAACATAAATACCCCACAAGTACAGTAGTGATTTTGTGGATAGCAGGTTTATAATTTTGATTTTCAACAGAAAACGTTTTATCTTAATTCACCTGGAAGAAAATAGCATATGTAAAGATGTGTGGCTCAGTTCACTAAGCATCAGACTCTTGATTTCAGCTCAGGTCCTGATCTCGTGGTTTGTGAGATGGAGCTCTGAGTCAGGCTCTGCACTGGCAGCATGAAGCCTGCTTGGGATTCTCTCTCTCCTTCTCTCTCTGCCCCTCACTCACTCACATGTGTACACTCTCTCTCAGAATAAATAAACATTTAAAAAAGAGAGGGAAAAAAAGTTTTTCACTTTATATTCAAATAGTTAAAGCTGATTAACTGACTCTCATACTGATGAAATCAAACATATTTTTGCAGCATATAAAACCAATATGATACACATGTTAAGTATTACAGAAAAGTCTTAAAAGTTTGTAAAATATTCTTATTAGTCAGTTTAAAGTTAAAATCTGTCAAAGCCAAAATTCTGCAAATGTAGAGGATCCAATATGATGGGTCTGATCAGATGGTCTTGAGAGTTCATAACAAATAATACAAATTGAAGCAGAGCAAGTATAAAGTATAAGGAAATGATCTAATGCCCTGAAGTGTTGACAAATCCCAAAGAATTAGAGTTTACAAAATTATACAGGGACTAGGGAGTAGTTGGAAAGGCAGCAGGACCCTCAAGATTCAGGGCATAAATAATAGAATTACTTAACAAAAGGAAAATTGAAAAATCCCGGAGATTAGCATAACGCCATAACTGCTCTAACTAGTGCACAAATGACTTCCCAAGGGAGAAGCTATTGGCCTTTTCTCCACCTTTTACTGCAGTGACACAGAGTCGCTAGTGTTCACATGTCCACTTGAGGTAGCAGGGCAGTTAAACTAGACTTCTAGGATATGAAATTCCTGAAATACTTATTCCATTGCAAGAAAAAGTGTATCAAACAGGAGCCAGGGAATTGAGATGGATGGAGCATCCTTTGGCAAAGACCTATCATGGCCACTCACATCTCTTGCTCATTCATTGCAACGAGTATTTATTAAGCCACTACTTTGTTCATGAAGGGACTAGGTGCTGGAAATAAAGTGACAAAAAAATGATAGATGTTGTCCCTGCTGTCACATAGTTTACTTAAGTAAAATGTACTCAAGGCGACAAGCAACACAACAAATAGCAATAGAGTGTTATCGCTCTCTAGTGTTCCAGTGGAGGGAGAAAATACAGGTTAACTGTGGTAGCATCTTTAGGAAAAAAATAATTTTCTATGAAGGATTTTAATTGGCATATTCATTACACAACTAATTACTCATCACATTAAACACACATAGTTACACACTTATCACAGGCAGTACATTCATATGCTACTATTCACATATTGTATAAACTTTCAATTATTCATGACAATATGATTTTACCTAACTTATACAGTCCCATTGCCCTCATTATAAAAAAAAGAAAAGAAAAACACATACATACATATGCATGTGCATATCTGAATTTGTATGATAACTTAGTTTCTACCAATTGTTTAAAAACAACTGTTAGTCAATTTCAGTGTTCTCTCAAAGTTAGCCAAAATTAATTGCCCCTGTTCAAAAATTACAAGTAGATTTAAAATCTAAAGCATGCTTAGGATGTACCTTCATGAATTTTTGCTTAGGAAAATGAATATTGTATGCCAAAAATAGAATGTTTCTTGGAAAATAATTGAAAGAAGGAATTTCATTACATAACACAGAAAATCTGGACCTGATTGAGACAAAGCGATTGTTATATGCATGAGTTAATTGTGCTTGGATCCCATATCAGAAATAATTTCCTCTTTTCTTGGTTATCATCCCGAGTGTGCCCCTTGAATGACAAAGGTATAATACACACATGCTCTCTAGTGACCAAAGAAATTTATAAATTGTTGTAAATATGATTATATTTCATTATATTATGAAGGCTTTGTATGTAAGTTCCTCATTAATTTCACCAGGGCTCTTAATGTCAACTTAGGTAAAATTCATTAAAACAACCATATTTTAGGAAAATTGAGCTGATGAACAAAGCCTACCACATATTTAAGGAAAATAAGAACAGATGAAAGCTGTTCCTGAGAAATGGAGTAAGAAGAGTTTGAGTCAGTAACAGATGGAGAAGGAGGGAAAAAAAAAGTTGTGACATCTGTTAAACCAGATTTGGAAGAGTCATTTACACACCATGGACGAACCGCAACTTATTCCTGGAAAGTGCGTGCTGCCGAGGTTGTGCTAATTCTTGGTTATGAATAGATTTAGTTATTGATCAATCAGATTGCTTTTGGAAACCTTATTTTGTTTGGATTGCTAAAAAATATCCTGTTTACAGAAGCAAAGTCCAGTTGCTTCATGGCATTACGTCAGCCTTAGGGCATATGGAGGCCAGGATCCCTGCAGACAAGGGGAATCTGAGAGTCACATGTTTTTAGGACAATTGCCTCATCTAATGGGACGAATTGTGTGTATTTCTTTTATGGTGCCTTACTCTGGGTGTTTATTTATATATTTTTTCAGGTTTGATAGGATCCTAAAAACATACCAATTTGATTAGCATGATTTTAATTTTTATATTAATCTAAATTGAAATTATAGTTTACCTCAAATAAAGTATCTTATCATTTTATCTACTGCCTGTATTTACTGATATAATCAAGAGTCTTTACCACCGCATGTGTCTAAGAGATTCTGCAATTCCTTTGACCCTGTCCCCAAGTTTTAAAGGAATCTTTACTTACTTAACTGCTTCTCTTAGAATCCTGGGGCTTCTCTCATCATCATGTTTCATTTTCTCATTCTTCTCATTAAATTTCCAACCTCTTTTTTGCAAAGGTAGGCATCTTTGGAAATCTCTTCTGCAATGAAGAGAGAATAATCACAAGCCCAGAAACACAATGAAAATAGTGATTACAAAATATTTTGTGATTCTTCAATTTTTCTGGATTTCTATAGAAAAAAAAAAACACCAAATAGCAATAAGAGAGGGGAAAGACAACGGACTTATATATCTTTCAGTCTGAGCTGATTTTAAGACTTGACAAAGAAGTGATAGTAAAGAAGAGAAAATAAATTTTTAGAGAAGTACAGTGAATACAAAAAATAAATTGGTAAAGATAAAACAACGACAAAAACGCAAGGATTTTGTTGAAAGGAATTCCCATAAAAGGAATCTGCGTCAGAATGGTCATGAGTAAAGCTGTAATCAAATTGATATCAATAACAAATATTAGAGCTGGAAAAACCTTAGGAAATCTTTAACAAAAATCCCATTATACAGACAAAAAAAAAAAACAAACAAACAGAGAAAAACAAAAAAACCCCAACCCAAAATCAAAAAGCTTCACTGATTTCCCTAAGGTCACATCACTATGAAAATTCAGGGTCAGGTTCATTTCTAATACAAGTGCTTAATAAAACCAGAGATTAATAAAAGTAAGGGGGGAAAAAAGTAAAAAAAATAAAAAGCAGATCTTGGATCTTTGCTTTTCCTATAGATGCTGATTCCATTGGTCTGGGCTGAAACCTTAAATATCTTATTTCCTTGACTAATAGCAGGGAACCACAGACAGGAAGAATATAAGGTATGACCTGACACAGTAAAAAAGAGGAGGGATAAAAAAGGAGAGGTGAGCTTGTTTTTGAGCATTTCCCCTTATGTGTGTTATGTCTCTCTCCACAACCACATGAGGAATGATGACTGGATCTACATCGGAGTTCAGGTATTTCTCCATTCTTTGGGCAGGTTTCTCTCAAAGTATGTTTAAGTGACTATCACACCAAAATCATAGAACAGTTGTCATACATATTTTCAGGATTGTCTCAACATAACTTAATCCAAATCTCTGGGTTCCATACATTTTGCAAGCTCCACTGTGACCCTTCATTAACTGAATCACATGTATAACTGGCTCCTTGAGGGTGGAGAGGACATGCTGCTTTACTTTGTATCTGACATACTTCGTGCTGACTCTGGATTTTAGGACGTGCACAATAAATGTGATAGGCAAATGGTTAAATTGAATGAACACTTATGAATAGTAAAGTTTAATACAGTTCAGGGTTTAAAAATAAATTTGTATGCATGTCAATTACTGGGTATGCATGTTTTTGTTTTTGTTCTTTTTTTTTTTTTTTAACTAAAAGGTGGGCTTTTTCATTTGTCTAAGAAATACCAGCTGCTGTCATCTGTCCTCTATAGCATCAGAAGGAAGTCAGTTTGGGCACGTAAAAATGACACAATGGTTCTAGGATATCAAGAATGAATGATTTTTATCTTTGAAAGATATTAATCAAATCAGAAATCTCCTCCAAAAGTAACTAAGAGATTTTAATAATCAAAATAAAATACTAATGGTAATATGAGTGAAGCCATAATGTACCTGAAGACTGAAATAAACTTGAAATAGTTCAGTTTCTGTATACCTTTTGCTTTCTCCAAGGACTTTTTTTTGCAAAATAGTCCCTAGGCTGCAGAGATAGCCCACATAGACGATGTTATTAATATGCAATCTTCCTTCTCGAAACAGTTTACATATGCAATATACAGCATCTGGACCTTGTAATTGAATTTTTGAAGTTCGCTGTGCTTTGGGGGCTGCATACGGGTCAGTAATCATTATCCAGACACCATCGTTCATAGTACACATATAATTAATCAACTCATTAATTATGGAAAAAGAGTCTCAGGGAAGTCTAGTACACCTATTTCTTAAACAAATATTTCACCCTTGAGCTGGAAAAGTAGCATCTCCATTACCCATTGCCTTAGATTACTGTTAGCGATTTATTTAGGGAGCTTTTAAAACAAGCTCCCTAACAGAAGTCAATATAAAAATCTTTCAGACACAAGACCCATAATATACAGCCACAGAATTTAATCACTTTCTGGTTAAATCACTGCTTTGGATCTTTATCTTCTGAAGCTAATGTCAATAACACTTTATTTTTAATTTAACTATATTCAACCAACTGTAGGAGAAACAAATCATGCTCTTTTTTATTTGTAGTTTTAGTAGATGGTTGCCAGGGTAAAATTGATAATTAGGGAAAGTAAAATCTTTCTGAGAGTGTTTTTTCTTGCTACACATTAGCGAGCCCAGGTTGTTTAATGAAGATACTTTATAGATGCATAAGGGGGGGGGGGATGAAGTCTATAAATATATTTTCTCAGTTTCCTGGCTCATTAACTAACCTGACCTAACCATTTTCTTTTGCTATTCATCAATCCTACTTTCTGCTCTTTTTTCCCCTGCTCCTAACAATTCATCTTCATGATGTGCTGGCTTACATTATGACCTACAAACCTCCTTGTAGAGAGGCATACAGCATTGATATGGAAAAAAAAAAGGCTAATTGTGTAAGATAAGTGCCAATCCTAAAATCATAATAAAATATAATCGGATATCAACTCAAGGTAGAGACAAGAACTGTTTAATAGAGTTTTAGTGAAATGTATGGAGAGCTTAAGGAAGATGAACAGCTGTTTGCTATCTTCACTGAAGCTAGAAATAACTTAGGCTTGAAATGAGAGACATGAAGAAGAGATTTCTGTCTGTAGATTTCTAATGAGATTTCTAGTCAGAGAACCATACAGTCTATAGAATTCTCTTTCTTGTTAGATGCAGAGAAACAGGAGCTAATTTAGGGACTATTCAATTTAGAGATAGGAGGAAAGATCAATTGGTGTTTTAAGGTTCTTCTTTTCTAATACCACATTGTTCTGACTTCTCTGAGCCTCACTTTTCCATCTCTGAGCCCCTCTGCTTTGAAATGATAAAATACTATACAGATCTAAGCTTAAACTTCTAGCCATCTGGCCAAGGTCCTGTAGAAAATAAGTGATAGCCAAGACAGAGTTGAACTTCTGAAGTTTTATAACTGTCACTTGCATCTCACAATTTAATCCAGTTTTAAATGCTTTTAGTGGAGAATTGGCCACAGAAGGCACATTGACTTCTTACTTACTTACTATCTACATCCAAAAACCTCTTTGCTTTCAAAGAGGTATGTTGCCAGTTACCAAATTTGTCCCTGCATCCCTGTTCCATGGTCACTTGGGACTTTTCCTCTAGATTCTTAAGTAAATAAATGTAGGACAGTGTGATAAGTGGTATGATATGAAGTGGAGTGTTGTAGGTGGAAGGAAGTTTCTAGGCAAAGGAATCATTTCAAATAGGATCAACGAAATGCCTCAAGGTTGTTTTGGATGGATATAAGGAGGAAGGAAGAGGAAACAGACCACAAAAATCCAGAATGTTAAGATAAAGAGTTTTATGCATGATTTTCAAACACATTTTAGCTATGGATATCTTTTTTTTTCTTCAAAAGAAAGTTATTGAGGAAGTTTAATATGGAAATCAGATAAACACAGAGGTGCAATTTCTCTGGAGAATCTGTAGGGACTCTGGAGCTTCTCCTAAAGCTCGGCATTGCTTTTGAAATAGTTTCATGAAACTTTTCTGTTCACAGGCGAAGTTTTCAGACCATAGCCCTCAATGCTGGAGGCAAGTTTTGATACAGCAAAAGTGTGTAATCATATTTACATTCTCGCCTTTATATATGGCAATATATGGTTGTTCGGACTGTATAAATACAGACCATTAGTGCCTCCATCATGCCTCCTGCCTTAAACCAGCCACTGTCACAATGACACATGATGACAGTAGGGGCAGAACAAAAAGAAAGCAGCTATTACTCTGATTGCCTAATTAAGGTGTGGGCAGGAGAGAAGTACGACTCATCCCCACCACTAAGTATTTGAAAACTGAATTTAACCTGTATAAAATTTTTTAAGCTGGAGAAGTTAATAACACCCCATTACTTCTACTTAAATCAGTGAAAAGAAAGTCTTACGTATATTTTAGTTTTCATTATTCCTTTCTTATTGAAATACCCATCTTTACTGCCTCTGAAGATTTATCTTACTTATCTCTTGTTTTTGCTTTTATTATTCAATCTTCTTAATTTTAGATTTTTTTCCACCTCTGTCTCTTAAGATCAAACCTTTCATGAAGGACAAGGACCACAGCTGACTGGTATCTGTATACCCATGTTTACTGAGAGGCAACAACACATTAAGTACTAAAATATGAACACAGCATATAATACTCTGTAAAATTTTAAAAAATTAAATCTTTATTTTTGAGAGAGAGGGAAAGAAAGACACAGAGTACAAGCAGGGAAGGAGGAGAGAGAGAAGGAGACACAGAATCCGAAGCTAGCTCCAGGGTCTGAGTTGTCAGCAACACAGAGCTTGATGCGGGGCTTGAACTCACAAACTGTGAGTTCATCACTTGAGTAGAAGTCAGATGCTTAACCAACTGAGCCATCCAGGTGCCCCATAATACTCTTTAATATTGGAGACACCATGCATCTAACCCAAACAAAGATATATCTATGATTCACATGTTCACAGCTAAAGTTCCATTTTAATAAATACAGATTTGAAATGTGTTTTTAATAATTTTGCTTTTGAATCATTAAAGGTATAATTTTCTCATTTTCATTTTTTAAAGCAATTTTTGTTTTGTTTTATTTTAATCATTTTTACTACATTAAAAAGCTCACAGATACTAGGGGCTTAGAACTTTGTTAAACTAGTTGGAATAATAAAGGCTGGGCAGAATTAAAACACTAGATCAATGAAAACCAGAGTTCAGTTTCGAACTGCTTTCTTCTGTTCACCCTTAACCAGAAATATCTAGATAGCATTATTCAAGATGATCACAGTTCTCCACTGACATGGTTCATAGGTCTCTGACTAACACCATGTAATATGCACTGACTTTCTGGAGAAGACTAAACTTCCCTATCCCACTGCTGTCAGGCTCAAGCACAGAACTTACGTGCTACATTAATCGGCTCAGGCTGCCATAACAAAATACCACAGGCTGGGAGGCTAAAACAACCGAAATTTATTTTCTCACAGTTCAGGATGCTAGAAATCCAAGATCAAGGTATCAGCGGGCTTAGTTTCTGATGAGACTTCTCTCTCTCATTTGCAGACAGCTGCCTTTTTGTTCTGTCCACGCATGGCCATTTCTCTGCGTATTTGTGTGTCTTTGCTCTCTCTCTCTCTCTTTTTTTTTTCTTTATTTATTTATTTTGAGAGAGAGAGCATGAATGGGGTAGGGACAGAGAGCAAGAGACCCAAACTTATGAAAGGTAAGATCATGACCTGAGCTGAAACCAAGAGTCAGACACTAACTGACTGAGCCACCCAGGTGCCTCTCTCTCTCTCTTCTTGAAAGGACACAGTCATACCCCATATTTGTGACCATTAACCTTCATTACCTCCTTAATGGCTCTAACTCTAAATACAATAATTCTGGGAGTTAGAGATTCAATATTTTGAGGCACAATTCAGTCCGTAAAACTTGGAGTAATGAAACCCAAGTAAAAGTAACACTTACAAATTTTGAATAAGAAGTTCAAGATCCAATTCATGGTTCCACTATTCCTGTCTTCTCTCTGTCATTAGGCCAGCAGGTACGCAGAAGGTGCTGCCTCTTCACTCCGGATTCTGGATTCAAGAAGACATGGAACAGGGAAGAAGACTGTTCATAACTGACATGTTTTGATGGTACATGCTTTGATGGTACATGTTTTGATGGTACATGTTTTTTTTTTTTTAATATTTAATACCTGTCTGTCTTTTGGTTGTATCAAAATAATATTTGGATGGCCTTGGAAAAACATAATTTTTTATTATATGTTTAAATATTTGTTAGGTTCTGAGTATAAGACTTTTCAGGAACAAGATGTATGCAGGACAGTGTGTGTAGTGTAGGGAGGTGGATGAAAAAAGAAGGCAAGAGACAGAATGGGGGAGTCAATGTACATCTTCAATCTCATCTTTTTCCCTGGATTTGGGGTTTATTTACACATGGAAATTCCTAAATTCTCTTTATTGGAGTTGTGTATATTGGAGATCTACTTTTCAACTCTAAAACTTTGAAACCACTTACAATTTAAGAGGACAGTTTTTTTCCCCTAAATATATTATATAAAAACACTAAAATTGAAATCTAAAATGTTCTGGTGTTTCTATATAAAGTGTTTGTTGATCATTAACTCATTAAAGTTGATATCATTCTTGTGTTTCATTTGCTGTGCTATTGAAGTAGTTCCTTAGTACAATGATGAAATATATTTAATATTACAGTACATTGGTTTGCTAGATATCACTTTGCTAAAGTTACACTTATGGGCAATATTAAGCAGCCTATTTCTCTACAATGTGGAAACTAATGGGAGTTCACAGAGTAAAAGCCATATTACATCCTAGTTCTCTGATACACTAAGCTCATCTGAGAATTATTTTTCAACTATGTATTGAGTAAGTTGTTTATTGTCAGGGGCCTCTGTTGAAGAGGTGAGGAGTGGTTGTAATTGAAGGTGTTTATCTTGGAAGGTTCTGGGAGATTGGGAAAGAAGAGGTCCCAGCACTGAGCCAGTGGGAATGGAATTTAGTGATTGGACAGTAGCACAATGGGAAATAAAATACAATGAAGGAGACAAAGGCTGCAGAAGCAGAGACAAGGAGCAAACTTTGAACAACTGATAGGAAAAAAACAATCGAGGCTATTGTACTGATGTGCCTGAGCAATATAGTTGCAAAATTACAAAAATAAGCAGTTCATTTAGAGATCATACAGGAACTTTAGAGATAAGTGGCAGAGTTGATTCAATAAAGAAAAAAAACCTAAAAAAAACCCTGCATTTTATTTTACAGTAAGTTTCAAGATTGAATCTGCTACCTACCCTATATTAAAAGGCAGAATAATCACATGCTTAAATTCAAAATAAGAAATATTTATTGATAAATTTTTATATACAGGTAGGAAATAATAGTAAGTGAAAGAATAAGACAGACTCTGACTTTCAGACACTTGCATGTCAATTTCTAGGGACATAGTAAAGGTTTAAATAGCTGAAAAGACATTGTAAGCTAAGTGCCACATAGATATACAAAGAGGGCATTAGAGCAATCTAATGGAGGAAGCTAACATACCTGGTTGGAACCTACAAGAGTTTCTTGGAAGATCTAGCATTTGATGTGGTCAATAAAAGAAGATAACATATTGAAAATAAGAAATAATATATACATATTCCATGCAGGGAAAACTTTTTAGGCAGTATCACAGAAGTAGAAAGGCACAGGATATATTTGTTCCAATTCATCAAAATAATAATTATATATATATATAATACACATATGTATGTACAATTGTTATATGTAGAGGCATTATATAAATATATACACATGTATTATATGCACATACATGTACACATAAATTAACAAAAGAAATGACACTGGCGTGACACTCCCACCCCAGAAAAGCTTTTAAAAATATTTCTATTTATTATTTCATAAACAGCTTATCTGAAAAAGCATAGAGGATAAAGAGGAAAGTAGTTTAAGATGATCTTGGAGAAGAAGACAGGTTCAGTTCATGTAAGGCACCATGGTACAGAATTTGGAGTTTTAATTTTTTTTAATGTTTTATTATGTTTTTTCGACAGAGCACAAGTGGAGGAGTGACAGAAAGAGAGGGTGACAGAAGATCTGAAGCAGGCTCCATATGGACAGCAGTAAGCCTAATGCAGTGCTCACACTCACCAACAGTGAGCTCATGACCTGAGCTGAAGTCAGTGCCTCAACAGACCGAGCCACCCAAGCGCACCAAGAAATTAGATTTTTTAAGTGTGAGGAAAAGTTGTTGCAGCATTTCAGGTGAGCAGGGAATGGATCTTAGGTGAATAATATAGAACAATAAGACAAAGAACCTAATTGGGGGTGAGTCCAAGTAAGAGAATAGGACCAGTGTGTCGTGGACTAGAGCAGAAGTACAGAGAATGGGAATGGATTCAGGATGATGTTAAGGAGAAGTGGATGGATTCCTGGTGATTTTAGGAGAAGACTTGCTGACAAAGCACCTTCTGTGAAGGAAATAAAGCACTGAAGAATGATTCCAATTTTTCAGTGTCCCTGGAGTTCATGGCCAGGCCATTTCCTGAAACAGATTATAACTGGTGCAAAGTTTGGATGAGAGAAGGAATGTTTTAAATATTGTACACTTAAAATATCTATTAGACATTCTACTTGAATGTCTGGAGATGGTCAGAGAGCAATTAGATAAACAAATCTATACTCACTGAAGATATAGGACTGGAAATAGAGGTATGATCAAGCAATTCCAAACTAGATATATACTCCCTCAAAACTGAAACCAGAAACTTGAACAGACATCTGTACACCAATATTCATAGCAGCATTATTTGGAGGTGCTGAAGGTGAAAACAACCCACATGTATGTACATCAGTGGACAAATGGATAAACAAAATGTGTTATATACATACAATGGAATATTATTCAGCCTTAAAAAGTATTGAAATTCTGATATGTGCTACAATATGGATAACACTTGTAGTCATTACGCTAAGTAAAAGAAACCACAAGTCAGTCTATGATTCCACTTCTTTGAAGATCGTAGAATAGTTAAATTCACAGAGACAGAAAGTAGAATAGTGATTATCAGCATCTAGGAGGAGGGCGGAATGAGTAATTATTGTTTAATAAATACAAAGTTTCACTTTGGGAAAATGAAAAAGCTTTGTAGATGGATAGTGGTGATAATTGCTCAACATATGAACATTCTAGATGCCATCGAACCATACACTTAACATAAATAAAATGATAAATTTTCTGTGTGTATATTTTAGCTCAAAAACAGGTAATGGCATATACTGACATGGGACAGTTTGTATTTGATATTGTTTCTTCCCCTTATTCTTTCTGAGTTGAACTAGCCTGTGTTACCACCAAATGCATATTACGAAGTAGACTTAGTTTACTTTCTTTTCAAAAGGAGTCCCATGTTAAGACATAATATTATTAGTGTTATTAAAAGTAAAACATGTTTGATACATCATAGAGTCAAGCAATACACCAAACAAGATAAAACGGTCAGAGTTCTTGAAATCTAAGACTTCTGCAGAAAAAATAGAATTTGGAGTTTTTTCGCTTGCTACATTCCTTTAGTGTTGATTTATCCACTTACCGAGTCTTATCAATTCTATTTCCATCGTATTCATTTTATTCTGTATTTCTTTCTTTTTTTTTTTCAGGTTGTAAAATGTTTTATTTGCATATTTTTACAAATGTGCATTCCTATAATTAAAATAATTTGAACATAAAAATGGAACTCTGGTTAAACTACATTTTACACTCCGTGAGTCACCTCGGATGAGCTTGGTTTTTACTATAGATTTCTCTGTCCATCACATTCAGCTTCTTCCTTCACCAATGACTGTGCAAACTGAAGTTTGCTTGCTTGTGGGTCTCTGTATTTCTTCTCTAGTCTCATTTGAATTACAGGTCTCCATGAAACCATTGAAGTTATATCATGAATCTGTTGAGAATCACTAGTTTAAAGCCCTAAAATGGCTAGAACCCCAAATGTGTAATGCATCATTGTATCTGTAATGCTTAACACAGCTCCAATCACATCCCAGTAGTTTAATAAATATCTGTTTAAATAAATGAATTAACATACCAGTCTTTGGTCCTACTTCTTTGCTCTTGTTTAATCTTCCTTCACTCTTTCAAACTGAGTTTGATATGTGATAGAAAAGGAAAAAAAGAAGGAAATGAAAAATGCATTACAGAAAAGTAATAAGAACCGAGGTGAGAGGTAGCAATAAATGGGATCTTGCTGAAAAATACATGAATCACTTCAGTGGAACCATACACTATTAAAACAACAAAACCTGAGAGTACATTAAGAGAAGCAGATTTTCCTAGATTTGTAAAGTAATAGTTCCACTTTACTCTATGCTGCCCTAATAACATTTTCCAGAGTCTTTTATACAATTCTGGGCACCATGTTTGAAGACAGACACTGGCAAAATTCCTGAATTGAATGGATTTGGATGTATTTGCTCAGTTCCAATTGAGTTTGACAAGTGGGAAAGTGATGTTTGCAGAGCAGACAAAGAATATTTGAAGTCCAGAAGAGTTGATTACACAGATGACCCCAAGAACCAAGGTGACTGAGGTTGTACATATGAGATGCACCTTTCTTTTGCACTTGCAAAACTGGAATATTGCTTTGATTATTCTGACAAAGTACAGTCATCCCCAATGGTCTTTAAAAATTCCTATTAGGATTCATAAGGTTCAGGAGAGTGGTAAGCAATTATTGGCATCTTGTGATCATTTTCCTGCCAATTCCTGAACCCTTACTCACCTGCCCAGCCATGTGTCCCCATTTAAAGTCCTAAGAAATCAGTTAATAACTTGCCTTCCTTCATCCAGCCATTTATAAACTTCCTTATCTAACATTATTTATAATTCATTGGCACAGAAATGATAAGGTACCTGGATATTTTCTAAAGTAAAATTAAGAGAATTTTAGCAATCTTATCAAGGTAACTGATAGTCTTAAACTTTCTGATAGATAGTATCTGATATATGATGTTTGATATGTGGGATACAAATTTTAAGAGACACATCAACAAATTAGAACGTGCCTTGATGGGAGAAAAGGTGATGTTGAAGTGTATGGAAGACAAGGCATAAAAGAAATGACTGACAGCTTGGGAATATTAACCTTGAAAAGGGTCATATTTAAGTAGCATTAATAGCAGTATTCAGATATTTGAATGACTCTTCCATGGAAGGATTAGTAAATCCACTGTTATGTCCAAATAACATACTAAGAACAATGGTTGAAAGTTATAAAAAGAGATGAATTTGGCTCAAAATAAGGAAGGTGTTTTTAACTATGATTTTCCAAAAGTAAAACATTTAACCTGTGAAGGAGCTCACCAAAAGTTCAAAAATTTAACTATTGACCAGATTACTATATATCCAAATTATGAAGAACAGATTTTAAAAGAATTAAGGGAGGGATATTGAAGTATGTTTTATTATATATTTTATTATTATTATCACTCCATGAAGTAAATATTATTATTTCTATCTTATATAGAGAAAGTAAGACAGAGAGAGTTTAAATAACTAGAGAAGTCTATGCTGGTAACAGGAAACAGAGGTTGGTTTCCTGTAGAGGTTGGTTTCAGTAGAATTAGTTTCTCTGTGACCATAAAGCCCTACCTTTAATTTTTTAAAAAATGTTTTATTTATTTCTGAGTGAGTGAGAGAGAGAGAGAGAGAGAGACAGTGCAAGCAGGGTAGGGTCAAAGACAGTGGGAGATACAGAATCTGAAACAAGCTCCAGGCTCTGAGATGGCTGTCAGCACAGAGCCCGACGCAGGACTCAAACACATGAACCGTGAGATCATGACCTGAGCCGAAGTTGGACATTTAACTGAGTGAGCCACCCAGGGACTCCATAAAGCCCTACCTTTAAACACCATGTATGCAGCACTGGAAAACAACAGAAAATACAGAAGTAATTTGTCAACAGCAGTTTCTCTGAGTGGTAAAATTTGAAAACAAAAACCAAAAAAAAAAAAAAAAACACCTTTCTTCCAGTATTTTTAAAAAGTATCCATAATAAACACTTATTTTCCTAAGTAAAATTATGACTATTTTGTGCTTTAAAGCAAAATGTGAAAACTATTTTTAATTAATCTCTTTTAATAGCACACCTTTTTTTTTTAATTTCAGGAATATCTTTTCCAAATAAATAATTTTAACTTTTATTTTGCAATGATTTAAACCAAGAAAAAGGCAGCAAAATTCAATACAAAATTATAGCAAGAACTTCCTTGTTATCCTTTTATCTTATTTAATCTTATCTCTCTTCTGTGTGTGTGTGTGTGTCTGTGTGTGTATGTGTCTGTGTGTGTATCTTCACAATATTACTTCTCACGTTCTGCTCCAACACCACAGAATTCATTGTACCCTTCTAGCTTTCTTTATTTAATTTTTTTTTATTTATTCATTTTTGAGAGAGAGAGAGAAAGACAGAGTGTGAACAGGGGAGGAGGAGAGAGAGGGAGACACAGAATCTGAAACAAGCTCCAGGCTCAGAGCTGTCAGCACAAAACCCGACGCTGGGCTTGAACTCATGAAGTGCGAAATCATGACCTGAGCCGAAGTTGGATGCTTAACCAGCTGAGCCACCCAGGCTTCCATCTTTCTATATTTGTAACTCCTTTGTGCAACACTAAAAAAACATGGCTTCCATTTTTTACAGCTACTAGCCTGGCTCATCATTGTGTATGTTCCTAAGTGCTGCTTCCTTAGTTTAACCCACTGGCTATGACTACTGTGCCAGTTTCCACCTCAGTCAGGGCCCTGCTCCATCTATCCCACCAAAGAGCAGAGCAGCGCTTGCCAAATTCTCAAATTAGCCAAGATATAGAAGGTGGTAAAGAAAAAAGAGAGGCCACTTCCAGTACTCAATTTTTTTTTTAATTTCATATATTCTTTTAAAAATCATCTTTCAAAATGCATATTATTCATATGTTGGATCTTGGTTATTCAGGCTTTAAAAATAAAACTATCACCTCTCTTATGATTCTTCCCTCTTTTTACTTTTCTTTTTCATTCTTACAATATTTTTCAAATGTGTACTGTACATTCATAATTTGATTTTCTGAAGTTTCAATTATGTTCTCTATTGGCTTCAATATTGGATTTTAATGTTGCTATTGCATTGTTGTTAACTTGAGCTACATCAACTGTGGAATAAAGGTTTCAACAGGAATGAAGATTTTTTTCCTTGTATCTCATTCTGTTCATCTCCAGTTCTGACTTTATGTCACTTGAAGTCATAGTTCCTTATCACTATTAAGATGTCCAAGCAGGTACTTTACTTTTTTCCTTTTTTGTTTGCTGTCATAATCAGAGGCATAATCTCTTTTTAGTATTTTTTTTCTTTTACTTATATCTACTAAATTTTATATATCCCATGTCCTATTTATTTTCTTGCTTACCATTTATTAAGGGTTTTCTCTAAATGTGATTTTTTTTTAAGAGACAGGCTGAGGATTACTTATCTCTGTTCATGATGTACTTGGGAATTCTAACATTTTCGCTTTCACATATGCTGCCGGAGAGTAGAGCAATTTGTAGAGCTTCACTCCCAATTTCCAGTGACTGGCAGGGATTCTTCTCATGAAGATCTGTTATTTTGATAGTAGAAAAAGAAACTTCATCTTCTTCGGTTGCCTGGAAATGACATTTAGCTCAGATGTACGAAGTGAAAAGTCACATTTTCTTGTATGTACTATTTTTTGCATTTTCTCTGTCTCTGCTCCTGACTAGTTCTCTAGAGATAGCATTGGTGAGATGGCAATGGATCCCATAGACTTTTAAGAGCCCACTGAGCTTACCTCTTGCCAATTCCAAGTGCATGGATGACACGCTAGTCACTTGAAAGGAATCGCTGTAGGAATGTTTACAATATGAAGAGATGTAAATACTACAAAGGAGTGCTTATCTTTCTGGAAAGCCAGTTGTAAAACATTCTCCAAGACACCACTGGACTGATGCCTATTTTTGCCTCTTATTAAACCAAGTGAATGTCTGTCTATAAGAAAGTTTATTTTCTGAAATATGCAAGGGGTGGTTCTCAATTAATCTTTATCAAATGACAGAACTGAACATTTCTGACCAATTCAATAGCTTGACTGTGAAACTTAATTTCATGTGCCATTATAATTATGAAGACTTCCAAGAAAGAGCTGAGAGGGCAGAGTGGGAACAAATTTAAAGAATATTTTTTTCCTGGAATTTCTAGTCTAGCATCATTTTTAACTTGAAAATTTCATAAAAACAAATATTTAATGTTTTTCCTTCTAAAATTTATTTCCCAAGAAGGAATGCTTTGTTATATTTGTCTTTTTCAAAATGTAAATGTAAAACTGTTACCATGTAAACTAAGCATCCATTTGTAGGTACAAAGAGGCTGATCGTTGTAAACTATACTGTACATTCTATTATGCTATTTGTTTTCTTTTATTTTTTAATAGCTGAAAGTTTCTGGATATTGAAGAAAATTTAATGCCTATTTATTTTTTAACTTTCAAGACATGATTAACACACACAATCCTATTCCTTCTAAAATATACACAAGTCTATTCATTATCAAATATTTGTTGAATGTCTAATGTTATCCAGATTCTCATCTTAGTGATAGGGCAGGGATACAACAACACTCTGACCTTCATAGAATTATCATTCTGTTCAGGAGTTTTCAGTTGAGATCATTATTTGCTTTGTTTCAAATTGTGCAAATGGCTTTACTTTACCTTTTTTTAAATCTACCTCTCTCCAAAGTCTGATTCTGATGATAGCATTTTGTTATTGACAAAACTTTTCAGCGTTTACATGCTACCTTGCTTTAGGCAAAGGCAATCAAGAAAGCATCAGCTGAAACATCTTAAAAATATGAAGGAGTATCTTTCCTCAAACGTTTCTGTCATGAACTTGCCTCTTCATGAACATGCCTCTTTTAAAATAAAGATACAGAGGGGAGCCTGGGTAGCTCAGTCATTTGAGCGTCTCACTTCGGCTCAGGTCATGATCTCATGGTTTGTGGGTTCGAGCCCTGCGTCAGGCTCTGTGCTGATAGCTCAGAGCCTGGAACCTGTTTCGGATTCTGTATCTCCCTCTCTCTCTGCCCCTCCCCATCTCATGTTTTCTTTCTCTTTGTCTCTCAAAAGTAAATAAATGTTAAAAATCTAAGCTAAAAATAAATGTACAGGTGGCATGTACACATATATCCATTTATTTAGTTTTGCTTACATCAAAAAGTTCTCACTGTTTTGCAAGAATCTTCGATTGGTGCCACTGAGCTTTGAGTCCTTTTCTGAAGTCAGCAATGTAACTGGCTACCATGCAGAATTCTTCATGCAGGTATTCTGTATTTCTGAAATAGTATGTGCGTGCGTGTGTGTGTGTGTGTGTGTGTGTGTGTGTGTGTGTGATGACTGAAGCATAAAATCAGGGACAAAGTTTTTCACTTTCCTGTAGTCAATACTATTTTCAAAGATTAGATGTATGTACAATAAAACCACTCTCTGATGCTACTCTGATTTAAGCACTTTAAAACCTTTCCTTATAGGTGTGCCTATAAGTCAGTTGAGCATCTGACTCTTGATTTCCACTCAGGTCATGATCCCAGGGTCATAGGATCAGGTCTGCATCAGTGTGGGGCTCACTTGGGATTCTCTTTCTCCCTCAGGCCCCTCTCTCCAGCTTGTGCACTCTCCCTCTCTCTAGAAAAACAAACAAGACAAAGCAAACAAAAATAAATTTAAAAAATACAGTCCCTTAGAAACATTAGAAAATCTAACGCATGTGATTCTATACAAAATAACCCAAGATATACAAGAAGAAGAAATCCCTAAGTGTCATGAAAGAAGAGAAAAGCCAACAATGGATCTGTGAGTGAGTTTGTGAGATCACAATGCACAGCCACCAGTCAGCAAGAGAGAGGGTTGAGGAAGATGGGATGGGGTGGAAATCTAAGTTCTATTGGAAGAGATTAGGCTTTATGACTATGATATACAGTGGAAAATCAAGACTTAGGTAGAGTGAGACCTTTGAAATATCGTTTCTTTGAGATAAACAGCTTTGAGCAAAGCTTTACCTGTTGTTTCAGGAAGGTGGCACATTGTTTGTCCTTTCCAAATTCTAGATATACAAATAAAAATATGTTGTAAGAAACAAAGACATAAACAAAACCTTTGTTTCTTTTTTGCAAAGTATGGGGTTTAAGTCTAACTTAGAAACCATCTTAGCTAAGGAAACTATCAGAGACACATTTAACATAAAATTTAACCAGACAGTGACACCTCTAAGGCATGTGGCTGGACAAAACAAAACAAAACAAAACAACAACAATATCTGTAAGAACATATTCACAACACAAGTCTCATTTTATTCCCCATGGAAAAGAAGTACCTGTCAAAAAGGAGTTCACATTAAAAACTCACAAACCAGCATAAACCAGAATCAGTAAGTCAATGAAGAGGATAATTACCATGGCAACTTTGGAAATCATAAGATAATGGAACAATATGAAAATGATTATAAAATATATCTTGCATTTCACCCCGTCCTATAACCTTCACTTATACAGTCCATTCTTTTTTATTTTTAATGTTTATATTTTGAGAGAGAGAGAGAGAAAGAGCGAGAGCAGGGGAGGGGTAGAAAGAGAGAGGAGCAGAGGATATGAAGCGAACTTTGCTGACAGCAGAGAGCGCAATGAGGGTCTCCAACTCACGAACTGTCGCTTAACTGATTGAGCCACCCAGGCCCCTCTACTACAATCTATTCTAAACAACTACTATCTCCTACCTCAATTTTAGAAACAAAATCTAAATCAGGTTGCCACTTACATGGATGCCCACTATGAAGTGTTCTCCCCAGATCAAGCAAAGAGAACATGCTAAAACTGAAGTCATTTAGCCCCTTTGCTCAGATTTCCCATTAATCTTCTAGTTCAAAGTTAAAACCCAAATCTTTGCAAGAGCTCAAAATGTCCCACAGGATATGCTCCGTATCACTTGCATCCCTGATCTCGTCTCCTGTCTGTCTTCACTTTGATTGTGTCCCACAAGCTATACTGGCCTCCTCCCTGTCCTTTGAATATGTGAGGCATCACCCCCACCCCAGAACCTTTGAGTTCACTTTCTGCTAGAACTCTATTCCGTAGGATCTCCCTCTATTCCTCCATATATCTACTCAAATATCCTCACAGTCAGTGTTCTGATACTATCTAATCCAAAGCTATAACTCAGCTCTCAACACCTTCTTTCCTTTTTTTGTTTTAGTTTTCTTCTAATATGTATCACTATCTAACATTCTGTATCTTATATTTAATTATTTTCCCATTGTCTGCTTCCTAAAATCTAAATTTAATGAAGGCAGGGGCACCTGGGTGTCTCAGTCGGTTGAGTGTCTGACTTTGGCTGAGTCATGACCTCACATTTCGTGGGTTCCAGCCCCACGTCAGGCTCTGTGCTGACAGCTCAGAGCCTAGACCATGCTTCAGATTGTGTGTATCCCTCTCTCTCTACCTCTCCCTCATTTGTACTCTGGGTGTCTCTCTCAAAAATAAACATTAAAAAATTTTTAAAGAAGAAAAAATAAATTTAATAAAGGCAGAGTATTGTTTGTTTGTTTTAAATATGTTTTATTCACTGCTATTTGGTGGCACCAAGAACAAAGCCTAAAACAGTTGTGTTCAATATATTTAATAGACACACAGTTGACTATAATTATGCAAAATGTGTAAAGATACAAAGTAAAAATGTCTACCAACAGCAAAAAATTCAAAACAGTCAAAACCAGAATAGTAAAATAAAGCTACTATAGCAAACTTAAGGATAATCTTTTAGGAGAGGGAAATCATCATTATAGATCAAGTTATATATTTCTATTAAAAGAGATAAAATATATAAATAAATGGAAATGGATACAAAATAAGTGAATAATCTCCATGAGTCCAAAGGGTCCACAATGAAAGGATAATTTTTGTCCAAAATAATCTCTGAATCCAGTATAATTCCAATCAATATACAGACAGGATTTTTCCAGAGTTATTTAAATCAAACCTAAAACTAATATGGATGATAACAATATCAAGAATTCTAAGAAATATTTCAATTAAACAAAAAAAGCTAGAGGTAGGAAGGACATGTAGGCCTGTTCTACCAAATAGCCTCTTGTAAATAAACAGTATTTGAAAAATACAGCATTTGGGCAGAGACAGAAAAAGAAAGCCACAGAATAGAAGATGGAACATAACATATTAACATATTTTTTAGAAATAAGTACATTTGGCTGGCAGAAAAGAGGCCCCTGAATTTGCTGTGCCCTAATCTCTGTAATCTGTGAATATGCTTCCCTAGGGCATAGAGGATTTTGCAGATGAGGTTAAATTAAGGATCTTGAGATGGGGAGATTGTTCGGGACTATCTGTGTGGATCCAACATAATCGTAAGAATCCTCATAAGTAAAGGAGGGATGCAGAAGAGTCTGAGTAGGAGATGTGATAGTAGGAGCAGGACCCAGAATTGGGTTTGGAATCAATCATCAATCATTGCTGTTTGGAAGGAGCCAAGGAATGCAGGCTGCCTTTAGAACCAGGAATAGGAAAGAAAACAGATTCTCCCCTAAAGACTCCAGAAGGAACGTAGCTCTGCTGACATATTGATTTTGGCCCTCCTAGGCCCATTTTGGATTTCTGAACTTCAGAACCGGAGATAATAAATTCGAGTTGTATTAATCACTAACTTTATGGAAGTTTGTCATAGGAGCAATTGGAAACTAATACAGTATATGATTTTAAAAAAAGCCATTACAGTCAGTAGAAAAGAGTTGAAACATTCAATAATTACACACTTTTTTTTGCGTGTGAAAAGCAAGACTTTAATCATAAAATATCTACATGACATCTGGGCAGAGTTTCTTTTTTTTAATGTTTTATTTATTTCCGAGAGAGAGAGAGAGAGAGAGACCAGCGTGAGCAGGGGAGGCGCGGAGAGAGAGGGAGACACAGAATCTGAAACAGGCTCCAGGCTCTGAGCTAGCTGTCAGCACAGAGCCCGACGCGGGGCTCGAACCTAGGAACCATGAGATCATGACCTGAGCCGAAGTCGGATGCTTAACCGACTAAGCCACCCAGGCACCCCTGGGCAGAATTTCTTAAGCAAAGTCCAGAAAGTGTAGTCCAAAACACTAGAAATTGAAAACCACAGTTATATTATAAAAAGATAATCTCTATGCATCAAAAGCCACCATTTAGAGACATAAAATCCACAAATGGACTAGAATAAAATGTTTCAGTAAAATTAACAAAAGATTATTTTTTCAGACCATAAAAAATGCCATAAAACTGAGCCAAAAGAACAAGCTATAAAAACAGAAAATTCTCATTTAAAATAAAACAAATGGCCGATGAACATGAAAAGTTGTCCCAACTCAAAATTAATTGGAAACATCAACTTTAAAGTTATGATAAAATAACATTCCATGAACACCAACTGATAAGTATGACAAATTATTGAAGCAAACTCATTTCATAGGATAAACCCACCTGGTCATGATGCATTTTCTTTTAAAAAATATATGTTTCCAGATGTCTTTTTTAATATTCATTCTTACTGTACACTGTGGTTGAAAGAACATATGAGGTCAAAGAACCAAGAAGGATTTTTGGTTTTGGTTGAAACTACTGTGCACATTTCCTGGTTCTATGCCTGTAGAGTAACAATTATATAATAGAAATTTACAGCTTCTTGATACAGGAATTACAGCTGATACTGAAATTATATCCCAACTCTTTCTCCTCCGCACATCTTGTAAAAACCTTGGTTCTGGACTGTGTTAAAGCACATGGACAGTAGTTGTTTTTCTGTGATGTGGTCCTTACCTCTAAAACAGGAACTTTTCTTGTCCCAGTGGAATCCCAGCGGTGTTAACAAGGTTTCTGTGGGGGCACCTGGGTGGCTCAGTCGGTTAAGCAGTCGACTTGGGCTCAGGTCACGATCTCACTGCTTGTGAGTTCAAGCCCCGCATCGGGCTCTGTGCTGACAGCTCAGAGTCTGGGGCCTGTTTCGGATTCTGTGTCTCCCTCTCTCTCTGACCCTCCCCTGTTCATGCTCTGTTTTCCTCTGTCTCAATAATAAATAAAAAAACATAAAAATAAACAAAGCAAAAAAACAAAACAAAACAATACAAGGTCTCTGCCTTCTGGTTAAGCTGGAATTCCAGTATCTTTCAGCAATGTTCAATATTTAAGATTGTTTTCTTATCACTCTCAGTTTTAGAGCAGCCCCTCTTTGCTAAGACCTGCAAACACCAAGCTCAACCTTTAGGCAAGACAGGGCAGGAGAACACCCCTTACTCCCATCATTCTTTCTTCTACCTCCCTTCTCTCTAGTATCAGGTGCCTCAGATTCTAGACACATCAGTAGCCATGAATGCTGATCGCTGCCCCTGTTGGTCAGTGGGCCCATTTTGCTCTGTTGAACTCCAGCCACCTGCACTTAAGTTGGAAAAAAAAATTACCGGGCAGAGAGGCAGGAAAATGTAGATTTTATTTCATGAGGCTCCTTTTTTTGAGGGATCATAGTCCTATACTGCCTTTGTCCAATGACTGAAAACAATTGCCTTATATACTTGATTGTGTGTTACAGCTGTTTATGACAGAGGGGCTAACTCCTTACCAGAATTTGTCAGATGTTAATTCATTCACTTCTGAAAATTTTTATATACATTGTAAGCAAATATTTATTTACATTTAACATGTGTGAAGTTGAGTATTAAGCATGTGGAGATATAATGATGAACAGTACAGGCATGCTTTCTGTCGTAATGAAATTTGCCAACTAGTAAATTCAATATAATTATACAAATATATATATTCATATAAATATATATATATATTCATATAAATTTAGTCTCTTGAATTATTTTGCCATTCACTAAGGAGCAGTATACGTGCTTCCTGTGATTATCTTTCTATTCTTGAAGAGAATGAATGATGCCAAATATTTACCTGTCAAGCTTCCTACCCAACAAAAGCACTTAAAAGCAATGGGTCTAGAGAGAAGTGTTATTTTTTAATTAGTCAATTTGTATACACATATGCCAATTTTTAAAATTTTTTTTTAATGTTTTATTTATTTCTAGAAGAGAGAGAGAGAGACAGCGTGAGCAGGGGAGGGTCAGAGAGAGAGGGAGTCACAGACTGAAACAGGCTCCAGGCTCTGAGCTGGCAGTCAGCACAGAGCCCGACACGGGGCTCGAACTCACGAACCGCGAGATCATGACCTAAGCGAAAGTCAGACGCTTAACCGACTAAGCCACCCAGGCGCCCCAGCATATGCCATTTTTCTAAATAAATCTTAATAATATATTTATCAAATGGAGAATATGTCATATTTTTAATAAATTATTTCAGCTTTCAATTGATCAATTATTCCACATAAATAATAGCCAATACACCATTTCCCCAATACCAATAATCACACACACAACCTTTTAAAATATGGAACGTATGTAATTTAATCCACAGTCTTTGCTCAGGAATGAAAGTTTCATTTCATGAGCCAGGCATACTGTTTGTTTATATCACTGAATAGAAGTAGATTATGGGCATTTCAACAAAAGGAGAAATATTCAGTGTAATGCAGAAGAAATTAATCATAAACATGATTTACATATAAAGTATTCCCACAGAAAATATGGTAAGATTTGCAGCTTTTAAAAAACAATACACATATTTCATCTAGGGAACAAAATCAGAATTAATTGAATGGGAATATCCAAGTTTAGGACTGCAACAGAATCATGACTTAATTAAAATAAAGATCTCATGGTGTCCTTCAAGTGACACTATAAAGAAACATCAGTAGAGAGGAGTATGAAATTAATTAAACATCACAGTGAATAATAACTCACATATGCCTTAGTAAAATAAGCTGCAGTTTAAGTTAAACAAGAAGAAATCAGACATTTTGCTTACCTATGGATAAAACAGACATTTAACATTTGGTATATATTGTGGGACATTTTAATTGAAACTTACATTTCTGTCTTTTTAATTCATACCTAATTATTTTACTAATAGATTTAGAAATTATATTACATACAGCCTTTGCCTTAATTATCCTGTAATTTACACTGAGGAATATTTGAGGAAGAAGAGATTAGAAACAATAGAAAATCATACTGCAATCTTTTTTTCTGAGTCTTGGTCCAGTGCAATGTGAGGTGACTGTGTATGTCCTTCAAAATTTCCAACAATAGAATCTAATTGAGCATCTTAATCAATGTTTAACCTTGGAAAAATTGGCTATTCCACTTTACTAGCAGTATAAACTTCAGCAAGTTAGTCCATCTTTCTGTGTTTTGTTTTCCTCATCAATACAAAATAAATAATGTATTTACATTATAGGATTCATGAAACTATCAAATAATAAAAATAATTAGAACATCTCATGTGTTTCTCTTGTTAATAAATATCCTCTCCACTACTCTTCCTTATCTGATAGGGGTATCTTTTATGAAAAGTAAGAGATTTGGACTAGAATCTCTCTCTCAATCTCTCTTTCTCTCATGAATGTACAATGTCCATACACACACACCTACAACACCATCACACACAATATATTTAGACATATTTAGATATATTTCATATCTAATTTTAAATTTTTATTGCAAGCCTAAAGATCTACATTGCCACCTCTGTCTATATTGAGCCAATGATGTAAACTTAGACAGTTTTTTGGCCACAGTTTTCTTGGTATTCAAATGTCATCTTTGAAACTCCAAGAGTTTTTATACTATTGGCTTGGCATCTTCTCAGAGGAAACCCTCTACTTAATCTAGTCTTTTCTCTTTAGTCCTCAAACCTGCCATTCTCAATTCCCACTGCACATCCCTTGTTTTCCATGCCTGTAATATTCCTCCCCTCCACCCAAAGGCATTAAATTCTACCTTGCCTCAGGGTCAGTTCAAATTCCATTTTGACTGACTGCTAGTACCTCCTGATAGAGATGTTCATTTAGACATTTTCTGATCATATGTCCTATTTCTTTGGACTGAAGTTTCAGTCCCTTGAAATTAGTCCACGAGTTAAGGTTCTCTGGTCTCAAGTAATAGGAATTAAACTCTATCCAACTTTAGGAAAAAAAAAAAAAAAGGAAATATATTGGGAGGTGTGTAGGATTTACTGGCTGGGTTTCTAACTTTGATACAGGCTGGAAAAAAGAGCAGGCGCTGCCTGACTCCCCTCCCGATGTGAATGTACTACTACTGCCTTGTTTATTTTTGTATTTTGTTTTGTTTTCATCTGTCCTTCAATCTCTCTGCTAAAAAGTAAGACCTGGGGGCAGGCAGTGGGGTGTGGGAATAGTTCAGTTAGCTGAGCTTGGATTATATTTTCTCTCTCTTGCTGTACCAGGATGATGAGAAGAAATTTCTGGCCAATGTAGCCTCCAGCTCCTTTCAGACTTCTGAAAGAGTGGAGAACTGCCACTTCATTTACTTTTCCACCAATACTACATACAATATTAGGGAGAAAATTCATCCCTCCCTAAAGTCTTTGACTGTTAGAAGGGGGAAAAAAACCCCATACCAGCTACTTAGAGCAAAACAAAACAAAAACCTACTGAAGTTCAGAGACAGAGTCTTCTTGTTTCCCATACTGAGTATTTCATCTCATTCTAATCTGAATGAGATGACTTTTCTGCGCAGGTATTGATGAATCCACCATTTAGTATTAAGTGCACAGATGAGCGCCTGGGTGGCTCAGTCAGTTAAGCATGTGACTCTTGGATTACACTCAGGTCATGATCTCACGGTTCTTGAGATCAAGCCCTGCATAATGCCCTGTGCTGACAATGTGGAGCCTGCTTGAGATTCTCTCTCTCCCTCTCTCTCTCTGCCCCTCCCTGCTTATGCATGCAGACACCCTCTCCCTCTAAACAAACAAACAAATAAATAAATAAACAAACATTTAAAAATATTTATCAAGTGCACAGAAAATGGTACACTAAGAGAACCCAGAAGGGAGGCTAAAGCAGACAGAGGTGGAAAAGCAAAGTTTTGGTGTTGCATCACATAAAGTAATCATTACCTGATATTTGTTAGCTACTACTCAACCAATTTATTATTAACAAGTCACGGACCCTGTTTCTTTGGAAAGTGTTGATTAGAAAGCTTATAATTAGTTCAGTTCACAACAACCCAGATCAGTAATCTATAAAACCTTACTAATCTAAGAATATGATTTCTTCTGCATCAATTTATCTGCAACTACTAACAGTCACAGAAACTGCCTTCTTACTTATTATTATAGAGAACTATTTCAATTTCTATGTAATGCCAAACATGTCACTTGGGCACTAGCCACATGGCACAACCTCTAGCTGACTCCAGAAATTGCCACAGCAATTCCTCTTTTCCCTTTACCAACAGTTATGCTCCCTACTGAATAATTTTTATCAAGGTGAAATGCACACTGAATAATGTCCCCTCCCAAGACGCCCATTACTTAATCTCCAGAAACTGCTTACATTACTTGATATAGCAAAAGAGACTTGCAGATATGACTGAGTTAAGGATTTAGAAATGGAGAAAGATTCTGAATTATTCAGGTAGGCCCAATGTAATCACAGGGATTTCATAATAAGGAGGCAAGAGATGAGAGGGAGAGAAGAAGTGATGATGGAAGCCGAGAGACATTAGAAGATATTCTGATATTGGTTTCAAAAATGGAGGAAGAGGCCATGAGCCAAGGAATGTCAGGCAAAGGGCACTACCTGTTGAAAAATGCAAACAGATGAATTATCCCTTATAGACTGCAGAAATAATCAACCCTGCCAACGCCTTAGCTTTAGCTTTGGAAGACTCATTTTGTGCTGCTGACTTCCAGAACTATAAGATGTGTGTCCTTTTGGGCCACTAAGTTTGTTACAAAAGAAATAACGAAACTAACACAGTGCACAAACATGCTATTATCACTACATATTAAAAATCCAGCACATAAAAAGGTTTTTATAAAGATTAAATTTCCCCCCACTTCCAACCATCCAATTTCTACAGTCTTAAAGGCAACACCAACAGCAAAGTCTCCTCATAAGAATATTCTGTTTTTGCTGTCTCCTGTACCTATTTCTCCTCCTGTCTACTCTCAAGCACTCAGCAATCAGGCTTTCACTTGTGCTACTTTGGCTATGGTCAGCATTGGCTTACATATTGGGACAGCCAGTGGCCCACACTTCGCTTCTCATCTTATGTGATCTGTCTGCAGAAGTTGGCAGTTCTATATATATATGTTTTTAATTGGGCTTCAGGAAAAATAGTCTTGTTTTATTTATTAGTTCATTCATCAATTCTTCTTGATATCATTTGCTGATTCTTTCTACTCCTTCCAACATCTTAGTATTGGAGTATTTTAGCACCAGGGTTCTAATCTTTGGTATGCTTCTCCATATATTCTCCCTTTTTTGGTGATTATATGGAGTTCACTGACTTCAGAGGCCACCTTTATGCCTACAGGACTTAGGATTTTCTGGCTCTACTTCAAGTCTCTCTTTTAAATTCCAGGCTCATTTACAAAATTTCCTACTTAAATATTGAGCAATTATCTCAAACTCAACACGTGTAGACTTGAACTGATCTCCCACTTCTCCATGCTCCAAGTGCATTTTCTAGTGGGTTTCCTGGTTTGTTGAAAATAAACGTAACCAAGACTTTTCTCAGGCCAATCAATCAATCAATCAATCAAATGTCCTTATGTCTTCTCTTTCTCTGGCATTCCACATCCAATCTGATAGAACGCCGATCCTGTATTATCTTTGTTCAATCCATCAACTTTTTTTTTCCTATTATTATTTGTAATGTCTTTCTACCTCTTTCCATGGGTTTCTATAGTTTATTTTCAGCATCAAAGAACCCTGCATTCCAAATTTTGTAATGCCTGTCAGAGTAAATCCTCACTAGACCAAAAATGTGTCCAAGGTGTCCTTTGGACTCCATAGCCTTATGTACCTGAATTTATCTTCTATTACACCTCCTTCTATTCTGATTCAGCCCTATTGGCCTTGACCTTTGTGAGCACACAGCATGTTTCTGCCTTAGGGGCTTTGCACTGACTGCCAGCTTTTGTTTTTGTTTTTCATGGAATAGTACACTCATCCACAGATAATCTACATTGCTCAGTTTCATACTTCTTCAAAGCTTTTTTTTTTCTAATAGTTTATGGTCAAATTAGTTTCCACATAACACTCAGTGCTCATCCCCACAAGTGCCCTCCTCCATGCCCATCCCCCCTCCCCCC
>NW_027529456.1:49619-209236 GCF_008692635.1 Crocuta crocuta | reverse complement strand
CAGAAGGGATAAGTTTTTTTCAAAGAGGTAAAGAGTGGAACATGGTTGGATAGGTGAGAGAAAGATGCTGGAATTATCCAGAGAAATTATATAGTCTAAGTACTCCTGAGAGAAAGAGATGAAAATGTTGGTAGGTTTAGAATTTACATCTAATGGATGTAAATTCCAACAGAATGGACTCGTTGTGATGGTTTAAGCAAGCCGANCCCGCTGAAATTGCCTTAGACACAGCTTCCCAGGCAAACCCCTCGGGGCAATTCCAGGCCCCCTGCGGAGCCCCGGGGTGGTGGGGAGTCAGAATCANAAGTCGGACGCTTAACCGACTAAGCCACCCAGGCGCCCCAATACCTCGTCAAAGCTTTTTGCTGGGTCTTATCTTGTCAGTAAGATTTATCCTAGCCATCGTATTATATACTGCTACCTGCCTTTTCAGTGTCCACGCAAGATAGCCTTCATTAAAACATTTGTTGTATTAAATAATGTATATATCCAGAAACATAAATTTTACCATGGAAATTGTTACTTTAGAAAAAAAAATTATAGCTTAATCAATTGGAACATATACCAAGTATGGTAATGCTAGAAAGATTCAGAGGGACTAATCTAGAAAGTTCTGCATAACAACTTAAGCAGATTCATAGAAGTAAGCTGACCCATTCATAATCCTCTCTACCCAGAAGGCATTGAGAAGCACATGCAAGAAGAAGCAAAGGAATTAAGAGCATTCCTATGGTGGAAATTTTCCTGTTTACGTTAACAAAGGAGAGATGTTAAAAAGCTAAAACTAGCAGGGAGGCAGGAGAATCAATTCTTTCCATGACTCTGTAACTTCAAAAGGACATCTAGTTACAACTGAAGAAATATAGCATCATGAAATCTCAAAATATTCTATGATAATATTGACTTACGGTATGCATATCATATAAACATACCTAAAACAGAAATACATACTCTTCTCTCAGGTCTTGAACACTAAAAGGCATGAATAGTTCTGCCATATGCCTACTTTAAAAACTATCAAGTAAATAATGACCATCTTAAATTGACTGTAATTAGGCATTTACTTAATAATCCATAATGACTCTAATGGAGTCTTATGTATGATAGAATAGTAATGCACATTGTGTCAGTGATTAGGTATTTACATAATAGTATATAACAGCTCTGAAGAAACCATCAGACTATCAACCAAGTAAAGCAGATTTTTGGAATCTATAATTTACTATTTACTAAGTTTTGTCAACTCCAGTAAATACATGTAATAAGCATCCTTATCTTTTTTCTTTTGAGCTCTAAGCACTGTGAAACTGTGCCAAAAGTCCACACTACAACTTATTCCCCAACAAAGAAATTCTCCCCCTTAGAAAAACACTCCTGGAGACAGAGTTCTAAATTTACTTTATTCATGTCTTCCTTTCCAATTCTTTTATTTAATGCACTGCAGACATAGAATCGCAACTAGTGGTTCACCAGACTTTGCAAGATCTTTTCTTGCTTAACCCAATATTTTATTCTTAGCTCTGATCTTACTTAAACTATCAGCAGTTAACACATTTGGTTCCTTGATTCATTTTCATAACTGGTCCTTTAAAACTGTATACTCATCAACCGTCCCAGCATCTCCTTCCAAATACCATTTTCAGACTTTTCCTCTCAACTGAGTTGCAAAGCACTAAGGTTAATTGTAAACTCTTCTCTATCTTCAGTGACCCAAAATATTTCATTTAAGTCCTTTATATTTAAATACTGTTTATATTTTTGTAACCCAAATTTGTATACCCACGCCCCAGATGTATATAGTAACTGCTTGCATGAAATCTCCATGTGAATGTTTTTTAGTGTGCTATAAGACTTAGGGATAATTTCTGTTGCAAAGAAGCCTAATAATAAAACTTAGATATGCTCCGGGATCTAGAGGAAGGCTTTACTTATGAGTGATGGTAAGAATAGAAGGGATTTGGATTTTGTTTCTTCTTTAAGGTTCAGGCTAAGTCCAACTACCCAAGACCTCTTGAGACCCTGTACCTTCTCATCTCTGATATTTCACACATGCCCTTCTCTCTGCCTAAAATATTCTCTCCATACTCATCCTACCAGCCAGATTTTCTAATGATCTAAGCATTTGAAGGTGAAAGAGTAATGTGCAAAGATCTTTTCATGGCCTAGGAATCAATTTTGCAAATATGCAGGGATGCCAAGGTGGCATGTGTGGAACAAAGGGTAAGAATACTCATTATTTTCCTCAACTTTACATTTTTTTGGTCTTTTTTCATCTTTCATATGTTTTTAAAATTATTTAAAGTAGATCTAGCAATCGAATTAAATTCAATTAGATATATTATCTAAGCAATTTACTGACATATTTGAGACATGTGAAAATGATATTTAGTATTCTGAAATCCTGATTCTGATTCCAAGTAAGACTCATCTAGATTAAACAGAGAACTAAAATGCTAAAAAACATTACACCTGGGAATCACATTTTCATATTCATAAGTTGATCCAAGCTCTGATGTATTTGATGTTCTTTGGACTTTTTCTATTCTCAAGTCTTTGTTAACACTGAATGGATATTCATATGCGACCATATGGTTTTCAATACTTATAAAGATTTGCTGATAATTTGACTTCTGAAAATATCTATACTTAGGAGATATGCCTTGAATAATTTTCTATGTATTGTCAGTCATATAGTATTAGTTTTTCAAAAATAGTTCATTAGGTTAAAATTGATGCTCTATTAGGTTGAATATATACAAACACTTGATGATGTAATGACAATTATTAACTGCCTAGAAAAAATGGAGTATTTTTTTATTTTTTAAAAATGTTTATTTATTTAGAGAAACAGAGAATGACCAAGGGAGAAGAGAGAGAGGGAGACATAGAATCCCAAGTAAGCTCCACACTGTCATCTCAGAGCCTGACATGGGGCTCGATCCCACAAACCATGAGATCATGACCTGAGCTGAAATCTAGGGTTAGATGCCTAATCAGCTGAGTTGCCCAAGCACCCACAGATTTTTTTTAAAGATCGTGAGATACATATTGAATTTACTTAAAATGTATTAAAACAATTATAGAAAATTATTATTTTATTACACTGTTTTATTAAAGAGGCTACTGTTAAAAAGTATAAAATAAAAATTTCTTTGTACCAAAATACTGCAGTTAAAGTATATTGTCATATCTCTTCACGTTTTTGATCAGCTACAATATTGAGGCAATGTATTGATATCTTATAAAAAATTTTTGTACTATTACTATGTTCAGTAACAGAGCAACTTAAGGAAACTTAGATCATAAAATATTGATTTAACGCTTTCATGATTCTGACCAGAAAAAAAGAGGGTTAAAAATCACAAAAACCATAAATATTTGATTGGCTGCTTTAGGGTAACTGAATGAGACCACAATACCTCTGTGTTTTTCTTATTCTGAGTTATCATGCATTAGCGCCATGAAATACATTTACTGGGCTATTCCCAGCATTAAGACATAAATAAATACAATAGAATAGAGTAGGGTGAAATGACAAATATCCCAGTATATTGGTAATATAAGCATCATTTTATGTCATGTCTGTTTCATGTGCCTGTGTATGTCCATCTCTGTAACTTGATCTTATATATTTTTTCTTTGCTTCAAATCAACATAGTTTGAGAAATAGGTCCTTAGTTTGTAAATATATACTTACAATCCTGCCCTTTGAAGAACTGTCAGGTAATTTAGTTCATATGACAGAGTGAAAACACTGATATTTGGTAAACAATACATCAATATTTAAAAATTGTCCATCTTTGATATTTAAAGGAATAAAAGGAACTTTGCAAGAAACTACACAGCAGTGAACATCCATTGGCCAGAACTTTGACACATGCTGATGTTTAAAACAATCCTTGCAAGGGGAATGCATTGATATGAGTGGGTTACATCAATTAAGTTTTAACTGCTTGAGACTGGAGTGTATCTAACTCTTTAGACAAGCACATAGCTGCTAGTTAGGGAGTGAACAAAATTGACATTCTGTTAGAAAAGTAAAAAGATCTGTGTTTGTTAAATAGACAAAAGACATTATTTGACAAAAAACACTTAAGTTCAATAGTATATATAATTTATTAAAAGTATAATTCACACAAAATTTAGGAATTGAAAGTATATAGTTTGATATGCTTTAAGATGAATATACATATATTTATGTTATCATATAGGACATTTTCATCAATCTAAAAAGTTCCTTTCTGCATTTTTTTACATTCAGTACCCCTTCCTCATTTTTGTCCCCAGGCGATAACTAATACAATTTCTAGATTTTCATATAAATGGAATCATATAGTATGTATTCTTTTCTGCCTATCTTCTTTATTTAGCATCATTTTGAGATTTTTTTGATGCTGTCAAATTTATCTGTAATTTATTCTATTTATAGTTAGTTGTATTCAATTGTATGGATATACCACAAATAATTAATTCTCTAATTGATAGCCATTTGGCTTATTTTCACATTCTTTCTAGTAAATAAATCTGTGATGAACATATGGGTACAAATATTTTTGTATCTTTATAAAATACCTAAAATTGTGTTTGATGGGTCATAGGGTAAATATATATTTAACTTTATAAAAAAACCACTAGACCCTTTGCCAAAGGAAATGGATCATTTTACACTCTGACAGATATACCATAAGAGTGTTCAAATTGCCCCACACTTTTTTTTTTAAGTTTATTTGTTGATTTTGGAATAAAGAAAGAGAGAGAGCAAGAAGGAGCAGGAGAGGGGCAGAGAGAGCAGGAGAGAATCCCCAGCAGCCTCTGTGATGTCAGTGCAGAACCCAATGTGGACTTGATCTCATAAACCGTGAGATCATGACCTGAGCAGAAATAATGAGTTGGACACTTAGACATCCAGGCATCCCACTCCATACTTTGAACATTTGTTGTAAAGACTAGACACATACATATACACACACACACATATTTATACATAACATATATGCAAACACATACATAGACATGCACACATATACACACATATAAATAAGCAGAGAAAAGCTAAATAAAGATGGACCAAAGTTTTGAAAGAATGTCTTCATAAACAATATGTACAGAAAACTAGTAAGAACATGAAAACATTATCTTATAAACTAAATGATTAGTCATGAGGAAATTAAAGTTCAGATCTAAATCTGATACTTGCTTATATTATCAGAAGAAGAAAAATGTAATACCAAAACTGACAAGGATGCTAATCAACTGAAATTCCTTTTTTTTTTTTAAGTTTTAATTTAAACCCCAGTTAATTCCCATACAGTGTAATATTAGTTTCAGGTGCATGGTGAAAGAAACAATCAACAAAACTAAAATGCAGCATATGGAATAGGAGAAGATATTTGCAACTGAAACTCTTATATGTTGTTAGAGAAAATTAAAATTGGTCAATCACACTGCACAAGTGTTTGGCAGTTTCTTATGAAGTTATGCATACACTTTCCATAGAGCCAGTCCAAGCTAGTGTTGGGCATTTATCCAAAATAATTGAAATATTATGAAGACACCAAAACCTCTATACAAATGTTTATAGCCACTTTACATATATTATAATAATCACTAATATAATAATAATGAATATCCTTCATTTATTGAATGACTAACTGTGGTATATTCATTAAATGCAACACTTCCCATTTATAAAAAGAAAGTATCAATACATGCAACAGAATAAGTATATGTCAAATGTATTATGCTAAGTGAAAGAAGTCAGATTCAAAAGAATAAATTCTGTATGATACTCATATGATATTCTAAAAAAGGCAATATTAGAGTGAGAGAAAACAGATAAGAGGTTGCTTGGTACAGATGATAACTGAACAGGACTGACTAAAAGGGACAAGAAGTAATATCTTGAGGATGATGAATCTGTTATGTGTATTAATTATGATGGTGGTAACATGGTGGCGGTCATTTGTCCAGATTCATAAAATTATCCTTAAAATGATGAATTCCACTGTATGTGGATTATACTTTAGTAAACCTGACCAAAAAAATATAATAAAAATTTGGTCTATTAGATGATTTACTACATGATGATAAGAAATGCGGGTGATTTTTCTTTCTTTTTAAGATTTTTTAATGTTTATTTTTGAGAGAGAGAGAGCCCACAAGAGTGGGAGAGGGGCAGAGAGAGAGGGAGACAAAGAATCTGAAGCAGGCTCTCTTCTGCCAACACAAAATCTGACATGGGGCTCAAACCCATGAATTGTGAGATCCTGACCTGAGCTGAAGTTGGATGCTCAACCGACTCTGAACGACCAAGGCTCCCAGAATTGCAGGTGATTTCAATTACAAAAGTACACGGTATGGGAAGAAATGGAGAATAACACGGGCTGTGATGACTGGAGGATCAACAGGAAGACACTAGATGTCAAGTTGAGCAAAACATATCAAGGAAAGGAGTGGTGCCACCACCAGTCAGGGGTCACACCAGAAACTAATGTCACTAATATGGCTGCACTGAACATTATTTTCCATAGTTCTAGCCTTAATCTGTCTTCTACATTTTTCTTTTTTTTTAAATGTTTATTTATTTTTTCAGAGGGAGAGAGAGAGACACACACACAGAGTGAAAGTGGAGGAGGGGCAGAGAGACAGGGAGACAGAGTGACAGAATCTGAATCAGGCTCCAGGCTTGGAGCTGTCAGGCACAGAGCCCAATATGGGGTTCGAACCCACAAACCGTAAGATCATGACCTGAGCCGAAGTCGGTCGGCTAACCGACTGAGCCTCCCAGGCGCCCCTACAGTTTTTGTTTGTTTGTTTGTTTGTTTTGCTACATGAGGACTATGACCCTTCTAAAGTCGGTACTGGACATGTTTGTCTTTTGTTCTATTTCTCAGCATAGGGATCAGGACGTACTTGAATCAGTCTATTGTGGCCAGTAGTGTCTGAGAATGATTGCTTGATGGAAGAGCAGTGTTTTTATTTTCTATCCAGATACCTCTTGTACCCTATCACAGATATCGCCTTGACCCTCACCTCACCCCTCTCTATTCTTCTCTTTTGTTTTAATTCCTAGACCAAGGAGCTACTCCTTGTGGGTGCCTTTGCTGTATATCTAAAACACCTTATAGGATATGTGTAGGATAGCAGGAAGAAGAGTTATAATTCTAGAATGTTTTATGTAATCCTTTAATCCTTTATGACTCTGACATTTGCCTACTGGAAAAGCTCTGGGGAAGGCAGCTAGCTTATGCCTTGGTGTTGGAGAATATTGTTGATATCTCTGTTACATATGCTGGCTGAGCTGAATTCCCTTTGTTTCCTTTAGAAAGATAAACACTTTTGACATAACCTTATATTTCTCTGCCTGGTTATTCTGAAAAATCTATATTTGCTATTGGCATTTCCAAAAGAATGGATGTATAATTTCTTTTGGAAATTATAATACCTCCTAAATCTGTTTCCCTCCATAATTATTGGAAATTTTACAGTGAATTAAGGTGGTCAAACAAAGATCAGAGGTTTGCCTTCCAGGGTTTTCTGAAGCTTGGCAATAAATATGTGCTCATAAATAAAATATGAAATAAATATGAAAGACACCTGTTACACTGCTGCTTGCTAAATATTTTTTTTAATTTTGATTTAAATGCAAAACATTATGAAACATCACAAAAATCACAAAATTGTGAGCCAGATGGTTCCAGAACTATTAGCTTCTCCCATTACCAGTTGCATTACCATTTTTGAGTTTTTGTATCTCACTTCTAAAGTAAACGATTATTAAATTTGATTTAAATACTAATTGAGATAATGCCTGCAAAATGCATAATGGAGTTTCCAGAACATAGTATTATGTACCTGACAATGTACCATCTTCCTTACCTTTACAATAAGCATTTTGTTTTTAGTAATCTAACACTTGTGAAGAGGAAAACCTTAGCAAAAAGTTGACTTTGAATTCATTAGAATTTTGCAAATGACCTTTGCTCATACTGCATTAAAATAACAATGTTATGTTTCACTCATCTCTTTGTAGTTTTCATAGGTTAATATTTTTGGAAAAATCATGTTTGCCAATTTAATCATTCTTTAACTTGTATTGAATTTTGTGCACATAGGTAGGTAGAAACTTTCTTCCCTAGTCTAAATTTAAAACACAAAAATAAATATTCTGAAATTATTGGAAGGGGAAACGGCACCAGGATTCAAAGTAACACTGGACTTCCAGTGAAGGCGTACAGGGTAGTACAAAAGATTTTTATTGCACAGACTTGTAAGGTTGCTCTGATTTTTGTCAGAAGAACCCCACTAAATCGAGAAATGCTAGGTTCATAGCACATACTCAAAACCATAATTATTCATCCCCCCACTTCCTGCCCTACTAGAATCTATCTGACACTCAATAAGGTTGGGATAGCAGCTCAATCATCAGCTACAGAAACATTATTTCCCACAAAATCATCTCATTCATTTAAATATATGAGCACGAGAATACATTCACTTCATTTCTGAGGTCCTCAATGCGAAATGGAGTTTATGAAAATGTAGCTCATACTCCCTGATATTAGCTCAGAGAATCTAGTTAACTGAATAGCTACTGCACTCACATTCCCATTTCAATACAATGATTCAAATTTATTATGATATGTTAACATTTCACTTTCAAATCTTAATGACTCTAAAAAATAATTTGGAGGACTCTGCAATAAGAGTGACAAATGCTATTGTCTGTATAACCTGAAAGCATTCACCAGTTTTGTGTCAACAAGGATGAACTTCACTCACAGGATAAGAAGGTGACTAATGAAATGCAGGTGACACTGGTAAGATTAATGATGTTATCTTGACAATTCAAACAAAGCCTTAAGCTGGAAAATATATGACTTTCAAGCTAGCCCTTAATTACTAAGATTTGAAAACTTGTCACCCTAATCAACAAATTATTTTGTACAGAAAGTATTTTGTGCTGATATTTGAACTTTAAAAAATAGAATTTGTCAAAATATATGCATTTTTGTAATACCACCATTCTATATAAATTCTATAAATTGTTTCAGCACAGATCTTTTCTGTAAAGACATTGTCGAAGCAACCTAAATAGGACTTACAAAAAATTTTCCAAACTGCAGGATTAAATAAAATGAATATATGTGTGGGGATGTTAAGATATTAACCCACATATCAGCTTATATAAGATGCTATTTAAGACAGATTTACTGTCTTAAAACGATTATATTTCTTATAGTGTGTCAGGTTAAAATTTTTAAATATTCTGTATTCTAGTCTTCTACATCTGATAAAAGATGTCTGGATAATAATTGAATCTCAAATTATTCAGAAGTTTTAAGATATAATATTCCAGATAGTTCTAAAACTATCTCCTAATGTTGACATACTAAATTGTTAAAGGTATGACATATTTCACTCACTTGTATAAAAAAATACGACTGATAAATTCAGTATGTGAACTGAACTGAAAAGACAGCAAATTCATAGTATAAGCTGCCAAGAAAATAGGGTTTTCCAGTGGACATCTCCACCACCAATTTATCTTGAAAACCAGTCTGGAAAAGGGAATGCAGCCACAGGAGTCAATCATTAAGACAGAGGGAAGGAATAAAGTAGAGGTTTCTTGGAGAGTGTCAGGTTGACCAGCTCAGAGCACTGCCACCAGTGGCCTGTGCTATGGACAAGCTCTGGTCCCTGCGATGTGCTGAATGGAGGTGTACCGAATGGTGAGTCCCTCCAAAGCTACTGTGGTTACACTGAGAATGCGTCTAGACTTGTGCAAACACATTACTATTGGTAGACTAATTTTGAGTTGTTATTTTCTTCCATTACCTCTGTTACTTACTTCCATAGAATTTTTATTCTTCTTATGTCATTACAAGCCTTTTTAAAATTGTACTAAGGGGACTTGAGGCATAAGCCTTGAAACCAGTAGTGGGGAAAGATCCGGGATTCCTTACTTGAGTCTAGAATAGAAGTAACAGCATCAGAAGACGTATACAGATGGCCGTATTCGTTGGAGTAATGCTCTCGTGAAGGTTTTGGGGACAGAATATGTGCCCTGATGGCTTGAGTCGGAATGTGTAGAAGCCACAAAGAGCCTATCCCTAGACCATTAAAAAGCGCCCTACATTGCAAAATGGGAAATTTCAAAAGAAGTCTTATTTACTTGTGTTAAGAGAAAAACCCTTATCATATGCACATGTTGATTACATTCTAATGATGGTATTACCCATGAATAAAATATGATCTCTATTTGAAGTTTATATCCTAGTCACAAATCCTGAAACTCTACATACTTGTCATGTCAAATCTGAAGTGTTTGTCTCACACACAGCACAAAACTACTTTCTTTCAAAGTCTGTTTGTGAAATTCGTAGTCTTTTTCTAAGTACTGTGTCAGTTTTCCCCTTAATTTATGTCAAGTTTAGGTTTTTCTTACTCCAGTTCATTTGGGTGAAGAGAATCCACATCCTACATATGTTTTTCTCTATGTTATTCATTTTCACATCAAGTGAATTATATCCTAACGTTTTTGGTAGGGCTTAATTATTGGTCAGATTTAGCACATGTTACTTTCTTCAGGTACAGTAATGGAAGAGTGGTGCAGAGCAAAAAGATAGTTTTTGGTCATTTCTTCTGTTTCCTAGAATGACACTTAAACATTACCCTCCACTATAAATACTTTGAAAGTAATGTAAATAAATTATATTCAGAGGAAATTGAAAAGATATGTATGAAAGTTTAAAATGTTCCCATATGGAGAATAAGTGAAGGAATCAGACAATAAGCTGAAGAAAAGGGAATTCCCAAGGAGTCACAAAGGGATGCACCAAATATATAAAAACATATTTCTGTCATTTCTTCATGGTTCCAATATAACAATATCTGTGAGAAAAACTGTTAAACTTCACTGTGACAGGGTTAGACACCTAATTTCATAATTGACTTTGACAGTGTGCACATAAATCTGCAGTACTGGATTTTTGTATTTATTTGGCCGTGTGTGTGTATATGACCCATTATAATGAATTATGCCTTTATTGAGATTGGGAACTTCATCTTGTACAGATATATAAAAGACTCAGTGCTGGAGATTGATATGACATCCTCCTCTTCGTCCTCCACACTGCCATTATCATAATCATCAACACCATTATCATCATCATTATCACAAACACTAATAACATACTCCTTACATGATGGGTATGGTGGTAGTCCTTTACATGCAGCACCTCAGAAGCTTATACAGTCCTACAAGGAAATGCCACTATGACTAAAAAGAAATTGAGCATAGGTATGTTTAATCTATGTTCCCTAAAGCTACATAACCATAGGTTTGATTATAAGGCAGTGACAAAGCCCAAGGTTAAGTACTCTAACCGAAATTTGGTCTACAGAGCTGGATGGTCAGTAAGAGTATATTATTAAAAATAAATGAGTGAAACACTTAATAAATTTAAAAAATGTTCATTGCTTCAATTGTGTGCTTTGGGGCCCCTGGATGATTCAATCAGTTAAGTATCCAACTCTTAATTTCGGCTCAGGTCATGATCTCACAGTTCCTGCATCGGGCTCTGCACTGACAACACAGAGCTTGCTTGGGATTCTCTCTCTCTCTCTCTCTCTCTCTCTCTCTCTCTCTCTCCCCAAATAAATAAATAAATAAATGTAAAAAAATGAGTGCTTTCACCAATGAGACTCTCACTCAATCATGATATTCAACACTATTTCCTTCATTATGATTTTTCTTATCCCTTATATGAATCTGTGTACTTCATTTCTCTATATTGCCCCTCCATATGTGTTGATGTTGGTAATATATTCCCCCTTTTTATACAACCTCAGTATAAACGAATTGAACACATGTAGAATCAACAAATTTATTCATTTAATATTTCAAACTACTATAGTTAACTTGCATTTCCTCCAAAGACCTAGTTGTATGCAGGGCTTGACATGCAGGTTTAGAATACAAGGCATGGTAACATGGTGGCAGAGTGCCTTCCTTTGAGTCCCAGTATATTTCAGGGCACACAATTCTTCTTTTTCTCTTTTTCTCCATTTTAGAGTCAAATGTGTGCTGAAATTACAAATCTTTTGTAATTACAAACTATATATATGTGTGTGTCTCTCTCCTTTCCCTCCTCTCAATGTCTACACAGATACGAAAGTTCAAATACTTTGCCTAAAGTAACTCAGATGGATTGCTGAGATTCAGACCCTATTCCCAAAGATCCTCAAGGCTACATTTTTTTCTTTACATCATAGTCTATTGAGAGCTTATAAACAGATAATAAAAATTGACCATGGTTCTCATTACTGACAGAAAACATTATTTTGTTTAGTTCTAAAATCCTATTAATTTTTACTCAGTTGTTGATCAAGGTCTCAAATACATGCATTGAAATAGTACTAGACCTCACCAGTGCTTCCTTCAAAACAGCCCTGTGGGGTATGTACTAACCTCATTTATTCTCCTTTCAAGCCAGTGTTCTCTCCAATATATGGAATCTAGGAATTTTTAGCATGTTATTAATATCAACAAGATAAATAGCTTTTACCCTCTATCTCTGTTCTTCAATTTTGTCATGGTCTTTGTAAGATATTCCTTGAAACTATTATACAAATAAATTTAGGAGAATTTTGTTTTGTTTTGTTTTATATATTTAAGATAAGCTTCAAAGTTTCATGTGTATTTAATAAGATTAGACTAAAAAAACAATGACAGACACCTTGTTTATAGTCATAGTTATAAACCATTGCTTCTATTTTAATGTGAGTATAATTTTATATGGGATTTGGCTCTTTCAAATATTGGTCCAACTTGTTTTTTCCTCTCCAGATAACACAACATTTATATTTTTATTTCCTAGAGAGATATAATGAAAAGTGAAAAAATATATACATGGTCTTATTTGAACAATAAGTACACACTCTACCAGTGGAGATTGTCTGCAGGGAGATAAAGTGGGTCAGCACATTTTCTTATCAGCGCCTCTGATCTCCAGAAAGCCCACTTGGCTCGCCAGCCATGTTAAAGAGACTTGATGAGCCTTTGGTACCAAATCCCATTACTAGAAAAGACAACTGTTCAATTCTGAGGCCTTGTTAAATTTTAGTTTCAAATTTACTTTCGCCACCTTCCGGAAACCTCTTTTAGAGGATTAAGTATTGATGAGATACTTAATCAGGGGGCAGGATTGGACAATGGGGAGATAATGGGATCTAGAATTAGGCAGATTTGGTTGTAAATCCTGATTGGTACACTTATATTCTCAGGGTAACTGCCATGATAATTTACAATCATTGTCACTTAATGAATGGTAGGCACCTGGCATGCACTGTGTAAAGGTTTGACATGAATTACCTCATGCTTTTATATCCATAATCTAATAAAAGCTTACTATCCCTCCCATTTTGCACATGAAACAAATAAACAAAGAACTAAGTGGCTAATATGATTGTCCAAAAACCCATTGCTCTCCAAGAGCTAAGGAGGGATTTAAACTCTGACTCTCAGACTCCAGTTTCCTCCTTAATAGAAATAACATTAGCATATATACAACTTCACTGGTTTAACAGAGGCAGAAATAAAAATTGGCTTGCCACGATTGCATGAAAGACAGCTAGATACATGGATAAATACATAGATGGATTCAATTTAAATATTTTACATCTTTCTTTCCCTTAAGGTAATTTAGAACTAATAGTAAATCCCATGACAAAAGTATTATCTCCATTGAAATAACCTTATCCTGTGACCTTCAAGATGATAGTAGTTAATTTGAACTAAATTGTACCCTTTAACAATATTGCAAATTATGACATATATTAATCAGCTATAAGAAAATATTTGAAAACATTTTTCAAGGGACATCTATTCTATATCTTTATATCAAAATGATCAAATAATAATTGAGCCAATCAAAATTATAAAATATTTTCTAATCTCTAGCATACTAAAGTAGACAATAAAACGTTCACAGAAGTGAAAGAGAAGTGTCCAAATAGAAGTCTGAAGTTCAAAGCTAAGTTTGCTGGATTATACTGCTGGATTGGCCTCACGCATAGCTCTCGATGTTAAGAAGGCTAATTCAACTTCCGTGTCTCATGAAATTAATCAACATATTCATATTCCAGAAAGTTATACCAGGAATGATGTTAGCTGTTCATAATTTTATGAGAATACTTATTACTGCTTCTTAGGAAATCAGTTTTCCATTGAAACAATATCCTGTCTAAATTTTCATGAACAAATTTGTATCTATTGAAATAGTTCCAGTCTTTTAAAAAAGTTATGATTTTTACTTGCATTTGGGTTTGTATTTTGAAAATGCATGCTGATTGATATTATTAAGATTCATCATTCCGGAACTCTTTCAAAATAAGTATGTTCAACTACAATTCTATATAATTTTTGGCTGGGTAACAAATTTATATCATTGAATTTTTTTCCAAATTTATACTATTATATGCTTGGTTTATTGCTGACATTTTTGGCAATGGAAATGATTATTCTTCCTTTAGTATTTTATGAGAAAGTGAAAATAATTGTCTTTATTTTTGTGCTTAAAATGTGATGCAGAGTTATTTCTTAAAAGCACCTGACTTGTTTTCATCTATGGAATAGCTCTAGGAGAATAGAGAATTGAAATAAATATTTTTGACTAGAGTGACAGAGTCCATATACCTGAAACTTCATATTATTAGAAGCTTTGTTTTTTTCTGACTCTTCATGCATAATACCTCCAATTATATAATTATTTTTCTTTATAAAATAACTTCTCATTTTTATAGTTTATGCAAAATACAACTCACAAATTGTGTTTTAAAATATAAATACTACTTAAATCCTTGAGAGCAGGTGGTTTAATATTCCTGTTCATCACATTTTATATATCTTTTATTGTGAAGTTACATAACTTTTTCTTTAAATTCTCATGACTATTGAATGGTTCATTTGTTAATTTAAGATATATATAGTTAAGATTTATATATTTAAAAGAAATTTGCATGATATCATTTATGATTAACACTAGTTATTATAATATAATATATGGCCCTGATATTCTAAAGTCTCCACTCCTTTACTTATCTTGATGGTAAAAGAAAATGGCAGATAACAATTTATCTGGATAGCAACTGGTCGTGGCAAACATAGTGTCTTAAAAATGTTTCATCATAATTTTGATTGCCATAACCACCTGAAAGCATCATTGTTAGTTCTGTCTTCCTAAATCTCTGTTTTCCTTGAGCTCTTCCCTTGCTCAAATGTCTTTAATTCAGTACATTTTCATATCTATGAAACTGGCTTACAAGGTGTTCTTTTAGGGCCAGAGAGATCCTAGCACATTATATGGGTATGAGCCTAAAGGCCAACCTTCTCTAGATATATTTACATCCCTACCTCAATATATAGGGATATATAAAATCCTTATGTTAGAGAGAATGTTTCTTTCTGATAAGATAAATCAATTGAAGACAAATCAACTATTAGAGAAATATTTAGAGATTCAGGATTTAAGAAAACAAGAAAAGATGAAATTTGAAAACATTTTGAGCCTATATACACATTATTCTTACAGAGGAATAAAGTACAGGTTCAGTAATATAGATAAGTTCTAGAAATATATTTAAAGTAGAATGGCCACTGTGTGTGAGGCTAAAACCAGATGTGATTTTCCTAAATCTAAAGGCTCCTATAAACTCTTTGCTGAATTTCAGTTTTTCAGCAAATTACCAAGGCTATTGGCAATAACTTCAGCTGATGATTATTGTTGCTTTAGTAAGTTACTATTATTCACAGATGTCTATTTTCTGGAGGGCTCTAACTATCATTTCATTTCCAGATACTCTCCCCATCCCCTGAATATTCTTTGATCCCAGCTACTTAGCATAAATATTACCCCACACAGAGGCTACCTTAACTATATTGGAACCCTAGAATTAGATTCTTTTTCCACGCCTCACTTACCTATTGGTATAGATTGTATTATTTTCTCCCATTAAAGTGCCTTATTGAAATCAGACTCATTTTAACTCACTTTGGTCATTGAAATAGGAATGGAAATGACACATATCAGATTTAAGTGCTACTGCTGAATTTTATCCCTGTTTTTTTTTCCCCTCTTATGCATTGTTATTGGCAACATTTCAGGTAGGATTTGCTCCTTTAGCCTAGGTCCTGGAACAAAGGATACATGGGAGCAAAACCATAGCTTTCCTACAGTGACATATGATATGAGTGAATTAAACTGTTAGGGCTATAACCCTCTGAGATTCTAGGACTGTTTGTTACTGCAATATAATTCAACTAAAGCTGAATGACATCCGTTGTCTCCATTTATTAATTCTCACTGGACTTTTATTGCTACAAAGTAATCCACACTGTTTAATCCATAATTTTAGCTATTCCTAGCTTATATTTTTGAGTTTTATGTACTATTTGTCATAACAATGTGATTTATTTTAGATATTCAACATGAAGTCTTAGGTGAACAATGTGATATTCCAAAGGTCACAAAATTACTACTTTATAGAGCTAGGACTTGAAGCTAAATCTTGGTAATGCTAACATAGTGAGAATTGCTCTGTCATACAGATAGAAGATGCTCAAGTATTTATTGAATGAAGGAATGAAGGAATTAACAAAGGAATAAGTGATTATATGATTTAAAGACTATTGCACTAGAAACACAAAGAATAAGAATATAATACCTATTTTTTAAATTACAATTAAATATCTTGGGGCTCCTGAATAGCTCAGTTGGTTAAGTGTCTGACTCTGGATTTCATCTCAAGTCATGATCTCACATTTCATGTGACATGGTTCACCCTGACAGCAAAGAGGCTGCTTAGGTTTCTCTCTCTCTTCCTCTTTCTGCCCCTCTCCTGGTCATGTGTGCTTTCTCTAAATAAATAAATAAATAAATAAATATCTACAAAAATTAAAGACCTCATAATCTATGAGGGGGGAAACGAAATAAATTTGCATTTACAATAAAATTTTAAGAGGATAATGATAGGAATATGAGGAAGGGTCTAAGGGCAGCCTACTCTAATGGCTAGATGATTTCACACATTATCTCATTTTTTTAGTCTTCCCAATAATTTGAAGGAGTAAGGTATACACTGCTTTTCCTCAGGAATGCAAAATGATAAAAGTTTTGTTTGTTAGTAATTTTTTTTAAAAAAAGAGTTCAGTTGTAAATGTATCCAAATCTAAATTTAATTTACTGAAAGAAATCATGTTTAGTTTTTCTCTATACATAGCCTGCTAGAGTTCTTTGATGAAAACATTCTGAGATTTAAGTGATTCAAAATGTTTTATATACTCCATTCATTTTTCTGTGGTAACTTTCAACATAGTCTGAGGCAAACTGGGTGAACTGCTTTACTCTCTGCACTGGGAACTTACATTCTGAGTCAATTCATGGTGAAGGCCAGTCACAAATGCCAGAGTCTACTCCAAGTAGATGAGAACGTACTCTGCAAACAGTTGAGTATTAGTCTTAGTCTGAGAGACCAGAATTATGAACAAGTCATGATATGGTAGAAGAAAGAGTAGAATAAAACAGATTTGTGTCTCTTGCAAGATCTGACCACTCCCAGTTATTTCAATTCTTAAATCTGTTATCCATCATAATTTTAAGGGAAACATATGACAAAGACATAATGTTCTTCTGCCTTTTTAAGTGATCTAATGGAATTGTGTAAATATTAAATAGTATTTTTAATGTAGTATAAAACTATGCTGTTGTTTGCATAAATAATGAAATTTTACTAATGCAGCCAATAGAATAATTTATCAGATCCTTAATTTATTTCAGTGAGTGAATGACAACCTTTTCCCTTTAGGACAACTCAAGTAGCAAATTGATGGTGTGCAATGCATTTCATGGATCAAGAGATAGTATGAGTCATGTAAGCACTACTGTCAGAAAACCTTCCCTGGAGAGTTAATTTATATTCACTGCACCAATGTCCCCATTCCTTTGAGTTGGAAAGTAGACTTTTACATTTTTTTCCCTCCAATATATTCTGCCACCGTGAATTCTACGTCAAACCTGATTTCTAACTATGTGAACATATTTGTTCATGAAAAGGTACATTTAGAAAAAATAGGTAGTAGGCAATACAAACTTAATAAAATTAATAATTGATTCTATATTACAAGTTATGCCATTTCAAGTCAGCAATACATTAGGAGCTTATTACAGGTTTTAAAAAAGGACACATTTTTCAAATGATTGATTATATAAATTCAACTAACTTTTGCAAGTTTGTAAATTTCTCCTAGGAAATAAAATATATGCTGTTTTGAAAAGACACTCTTAAAGCTCTTTATTACGCTGCAAAGGATGTTTGCTAACTTGAATACTAATTGCAACACTTGTATGAGAGTCTGGTAGTATTAGTAATCATCTCTCATACTTACATAGAACTTTATAGTTTAAAAAGATCTTATGCTTATATTACTTCAGGTAACCTTAATTGAAAATTTACGTATGGATAGGTGTTAAACATATATTTCAACATGAAGTCTTTTTTTAATGAAGAGAAAACTATTGGTCCATTTTTCTAGTTTCTCTGAGTCTGAAAACTATCTCACTATTCATTCCTGTTCTATTTTCAGGAATCTCAGATAGTACATTTATTTGATTTTCCAATACATAAAACTATAAGAAACAGGAAATAATAATAGGAATAATAATAATAATAACAATATGACGTTTGAAGCACCTGGGCGGCTCAGTAGATTATGTGTTCGACTCTGGTTTCAGCTCACGTCATGATTTCGTGGTTTCGTGAGTTTAAGCCCAGCATCAGGCTCTGTTTGGGATTCTCTATCTCCTTCTCTCTGCCTGTCTCCCACTCATTCTGTCTCTATCTCGTTCAAAATAAATACACAAACTTTAAAAAGTAATATGATAATTATTGCAGGTACAATGTTAAGAACTACTATACATATTAAAAATGTCTGAAATACAGCTAAGTACTGTTATTTATCCATTCAATGAATGAGGACTCTGAAACTAGGAAATCACAAATGGTTCAAATCTCATAGCTAATGAAAACAGAAATGCAATTGGAATTCCTTTCCTCCCATCAGTACATTATTAAATTATACATACCTATCTGTAAATTAATAAAAATGAAAAGAAAAAAAAAACAAAATAAAACAACAATCAATATATTCTGAAACCCCGNTTTATCCATTCAATGAATGAGGACTCTGAAACTAGGAAATCACAAATGGTTCAAATCTCATAGCTAATGAAAACAGAAATGCAATTGGAATTCCTTTCCTCCCATCAGTACATTATTAAATTATACATACCTATCTGTAAATTAATAAAAATGAAAAGAAAAAAAAACAAAATAAAACAACAATCAATATATTCTGAAACCCCACAGTATATTTTTTAGAAGGATTTTTTTTTTTTTTAAGATAGCTAAGGAGCACATTAGGCTCTTCCTGACATCAGGATGTTTATTCTACAGGTCATCATTCTTAGTAGTGGGTTCTTTTGGCTTCTATACAGTCTAGGATTCACTCCTTATCAAATTTAAATGGCTTTAATGGGCCAACTGTGACAGTGTTACAATATTAATGGCGTTAGAGTTGAGGGAGAGCTATCCAGACAAGTTAGGCTGGGCTTAATAATTCATAAAGGCTTTTCAAGGGAAAACACTAACTTTAAATGACTTCAAAGAAACATTTTATGGAAGTCAGTATTTCCTGTGTTTGTAGCATTTTATCAGAACATTGTAGAGAAGAGATCTTCCTGTGCAATTAATGGTTTTGTTCACCTATAGATTGCTTTCCTGAGTGTAAAGCAAGACCGAGGCAATAAAAACACAAGACACTGACGTGCCACATGGGTTATATGTATATTGAAAGTCCCAAGAATATTTTTTCAATGAATTACTGGTTTCTTATGACAAAAACAATACCTATTGTAAAGGATTTAGAAATGTTAGAAAGGTAGAGTAAATTATTCAAAATGTCACTCCTAAAATACACATGGTTATTAACACATGGTTGGTTGCCTCTAGTTTTTGTTCTTGCCATTTAAACAAAATAGTTAATATAAAATAAATAATAATTCACCCTGTATTCTTAATTGTACATTTTAATACCAGCTTCTTTTGCTTTATTAAATGTTGTTTTAAAAATATACTGATGGTTTTATGCTAGTGTATTCCATGGGCAAATCATCATATCTTTAGTGCAGGTTCTTACAATTGAACATTTCAGTTGTTTGAAAACAACTACATGCCTAAACTTTTGTTTATTATTATTCTCTAATATTTACAGTCCGCTTCTGAAGCTAAAACCTTTGCATTTTTCAGCCTCCCAATTCATAGTAGAAAATAGCTTTTCAGAAAGATGGTATTTATTTACAAATAACACTAATCTCTTAAGTAATACTATACAAATTATGTAAAATCTTTTAACTTCTGATAACCTTCTGAGAGATAAGACTTGTCCCCTTCAGCCAATCCAACTCCCACCTACAAAATCTAAGACCTTCATTAACTTCAGTATTGCTTATCTAGATCTGTATTTACTGTGTTCTCACCTGCATAGTCATGAACTTCTATTGTTCACAACCAGATGGAAGATGATTAGCCTGATTGTTGTCAATAAAGAAACTGAAGGTTAGAGTTTTAACTTTTCCTAAGCTCACATGGTAGGATATAGAGCTAAAATTATATTGATGACTTTGCCTCCCCTCCCTCCATGATATTTGGGCTTCCTCAAACTGCATCTTCCAACAACTAGGAATCAGAACATATGTGCACACACACACGTGCACGCAAACACATACACACAGACTTCTGAAAATGTATTCCTGTATAGTTCTGTATTATTCTTGTTGTTAAGAATACCATTTGTCACCACTCTTTTGGCAATCTCATCCAGTCTCATGTAATGAGATGTGAAATTATCTATACAGTCTCTACTCCCTAGCTTTTCTTATAAACTCCATACTGTTATATCTTATTTAATTAATCTACCTACTTGAACATATCTTATAGTCATTTTAAACTTCATGTGTGCAAAACTGAGTTCCTGATCATCTGTTAAGAAACCATTTTTCTTTCTCTTCTTTCTTTTATTTAGTAACCACTTTATCGTTTTGGTTGTTCGGGCCAAAAACTTTAGTCATCCTTTGACTCTTTTTTTTTCCTCCACGTTGAATAGGCTTTTTTTTATCCCTCGATTATGTTGTCATTATCATTAAAATATATCCATAATCCAGCCACTTCTTACCACCTTCCATTCTATCATCCTGGTTCCAAACTCCACTGGTTCTTACATAGATTTTTACCCCTGAGCAGTATTTCTTTATTAATCTACCATTTGTATATTCTCAGTAGCCTGAATGATTTTTATAAAATAGAAGAAAACATTCTGCAGCACAAAACCTTATATGACTTCCAGTAAAACAATGCGTGACTATAAATGCTGATTCTTCTTACTCATACTTCTCTCCTGTGACTCATCTCCTTCATCTTGTGTGAAAGGCAAATGGACCTCTATTCTCTTTCCATATAAAGAGCACAAGACTTTTTTTTTAATGAAAAGGGATCTTAGTGAATATATAAAATGTTCTCTTTCCTTTATTTTCCAATTACCCTGTTTATTTCCTTCAAAAAAAACATGTAATGCTCTGTAATTGCCATGTTTACTCATTCATTTGTTCAATTTTCTATCCATCTTGGACAGCCAACCTTTAGCTCTTAGTCCAAAAGTGTCTCCTTCTTCATTATCAGTATGAGATAAAGGGAGGGCAGTTCAGTCAGCAGGCTTCCATAACAATTAGAATTTGGATCCGCTTCTCTAATCCAATTGATGATCTCCTATCCTTAAATTTAGGCACCTACATGCAAATGTCAATTGAAGAATTTGAGGTAATATGAGTCTCTTGATTTATATTCATTTTCAATGACTATAAGTGCTGGAAAAATTATATATAGGTATATTTAAGNAAATTAGATTTATTTTTATATTATTTAAAAATTTTCATTTATTTATTTATTTTGAGAGAGAGACAGAGAAAGCTAGAGGGGGAAAGGCAAAGAGAGAGGGAGAGACTCCCAAGCAGGCTCTGTACTCTGAGCACAGAGCCCGATGTGGGACTCAAACCCATGAAGTGTGAGGTCATGACCTGAGCTAAAACCAAGGGTCAAATGCTTAACCAACTGAGCCACCCAGGTGCCCCAAAATTAGATTTCTACCTAGCACTTCCACTGAACATTGTACAACGCTACCTTCTCAAGTGACTATTTTAGGTCATCTTTCCTTATTATGCCCNGACCTGAGCCGAAGTCAGACACTTAACTGACTGAGCCACCCAGGCTCCCCGATGCCCTTTTATTATTAAGAAATTATATATATACATACATTAATACACACATACTTTTCCCATGATGACTTGCTGATATTTAACAAGTTTAATCAGACCTACCTGTTTTTAAACTGTACTTATATTTTTATTGTGTTTTGAATCATTGACTTGTTTTCTTTATTTCACTGATATTTACTCATTTATATAGTACTGTAAGATATACTTGAATATTAATTTTCCAGACCTGTATTCCTAACTATATGTAAGTTGAAATGACATGTATTTGTCTGTATGGTTCGCTGCTTTATTGCCAATGGGTAACACATTATTTGGCACAGTACAGGTATTTCTTGATTTCATTTATTCAACAAATATTTAGTGAATGTCTACTCTGTGACAGGAACTGCCTCAGATTTTGGGGACACAACAGTCAATACACCAGAAAAAGCAGTCTTACATAATGGACCTTAAGTTCTGGTGGCAGAGATGGAAAACAAGCAAAAATAAAGAAATAAAAATAAAGATGTGACATTAAATTATGAGAAATGCTAAGGAGAAAACATTAGCAGGAATGACCATGAAGAATGTTGGAGGAGGGGTTCAATTTAAAATAAGCTCTTATTTTCTCTGAGAATGTGAAGTTTAAGTAAAGTCCTGAAAAGGGGGATGAAACAACCCAGAACAAATTTGGAGTGGGCTGAGGTGAGAAGGAAATGTGGCAAGGGAAGATTAAAAAATGGGGGCCAGACAGGTGTCTGAGACCGGATACCCGCCCTTGCGTGTTTTTGTCTTCTGTAATCTTGCTTGCCTCCTGTAGCCTCACCTGCCACATAGCACAATTGATAAGTGCTCCGCCCTTTTTTCTTCCTCAGGGTCCTACAATCCCACCCATAAGAGAAGGCCAGAGGTAGGGTCAAGGACTCAGCCTTTGGAGATGACTCTGCTGGGCCGGGACCAGTGAAGAATAAACAGTCTTTTCTGATTCCCCGAGTGCCTATCACTTGCCCCTTCCTGGGCATCTAGTATTTGCTGTAACAGGAGAGTATTTCAGACACATTGAATACCGCAAACATATCAAAGCCATACCCAAGAAGTGGATACAACTGAGTGTATTCTAAGATTAGCAATGAGGCACTAAGGCTCAAGCATAGTTAGCAAGGAAGGGAGCAGTAGGAGACGTCATTTACAAACTTTGGCTTTTACTCTAGAAGTGATGGGAAACCCTTGGAGGGTTTGAGTAGGGGCAACATGACTCAACTACCTATACATTTGCATTGACTGGATAAATAGATTGAACCACTTAGTTTCAACCGCATAATAAAGGACTAGTTAAGGATAGTAAATTAATTAATAGCAAGCCAGCCCTAGAATCTAAGTCTGATTTCCACTGTTATCCTTATGCCAATTTGACTAGTATTTTCCTTTATCCTCTTTTAATACACACCACATCCCCAAATCTCCAGGGACAAAACAAATTCGTTTGTGTTTTATTGTTGTATAAATGTCACACACTTTTAAAGCATGAGCCTTTACAGGCACAGACATTTTATCTTTTGAAGAATCTCAATGTCTTCTTCAAATAAATAATCTTCCTAAATATTGCTATTTGCCCTTTAAAACTAGATTTACTTTTATGTAAGAAAGATTTCAGAAATATGTACATTATGATAAGAAGAAACTGTAATAGAATTCAAAGTAAGGAAAATTCTCTTTCTTAAGGCTCCCAGAAAACCCCAGTCCATGGCAGGCTACAAAACTAGCCTTTGGAGACTAGGAAATATTGACCCTTATTTCAGAGAAGTGGCATTTAATTGGACTCTTCTTACTAACTCCATTTCCTGGAATGAAGAGAGGCTCTTGTCCTCAGCCCTAAACCATTGAACATTATCAAAATGAAATGTTATTACTTAGGCACCTCTTGCAAGCATTTTGTTCGCCTTTATTGGTACTGCAGTTCATATTTAAATCTTTTTATCTGTCATTTTCATTTCTTGGACAGGGCAATCTAATGTGTTTGCTCTCACTCTACAAGCAGCATAAAGCAAGTTTAGTAAGCAGTAAAACTATATTTGCCAAGGAAGATATTGGATGAGGATGTTGAGTCCTATTTGTATGCACTATGCATGCCAGGACATATGGTTGAGAAGATAAAAGTAAATTCTATTGTACCTTAATCATTAAATCCCACATTTGTCACTGAGCACAGAGGGCAAAAAGCACTCAAAACCCTTGGGTCATTGCAAATGGAAGGATTCCTAAAACTATAATTCTACCTTTTGAACAATAGAATCATGGGTTTTAGCATCTCTTTAAGTGGATTTATAAACCAAGGTCTTTTCAGTCTGGTCTACTTTCTTTCCTGATTACCAATTGTGTGAACTGAATATTTGTGTTCCTCTCAGTTCATATGTTGAAAATCTAATCCCTAAGGTGATGGTATCAGGAAATGGGTCTTTAAGAAATAATTATATCATGAGGGTGGATAACTTAATGATGGAATTGGTGCTCTTGTGAAAGAGACTCCAGAGTGCACCCATGCCCCTTCTGAACTGAGGACATAAGATGGTGGTCTATGAGCCATGAAGTAGGTTCTTACCAGACTATAAATCTGCCAGGAACTTGATCTTGAACTTCCCAGCTTCCACAACTATGAGAACTAAATGTCCATTGTTTTATATCAAATTTTGCTCATTTATTCAATCATTCTTTCATTCAAAGCATTTAGGGGCACCTGGTGGCTCAACTGGTTAAGCATCAGACTCTTGGTTTCAGCTCAGGTCATGGTCTCTCGTTTTGTGAGTTTGAGCCCTGCATCAGGCTCTGTGCTGACAATGCAAAGCCTACTAGGGACTCTCTCTCTTTGTCCCTCCCTTTTTTGCTCCCTTTATCTTTATTGAAATGAATAAATAAACTTTAAAAATGTATTTAAAGAACATGGTCATGTAATCATTAGGATATTGAGCTGATTATACTATATATATTAACCTTCATTTGTTAATGTGTAAATTGCTTGGGTGTTCAAATTTTAAACCAAACTTATACATTATTTGTTGGCTGTTTTGATCCTTTCCATTTTCCTGTATGCATTCTGTTTTACTAACTACCCTCCTAACTCTACAATGCCTTTATTCTTTTAACATAATTCTAAATTTTATTTGTGAATTTTTAAGATCTTTGCATATATCTGCCTTAAGGATCTTGACAGTTAATTATTTTTTTTCTTTTCTGTATTTTCCTTAAAAAGATTATGGTAGCTTTCCAAAATGAGATGCAGCACATACACTCTCTTTATTTTCCCTGGAATTATTTATGTAATGTTAGAATTTTTTTCTCTTTTTATGTATGGTAGAATTTTCACTTGGAGTTTTCTTCATAGAATGTTTTTATGTATTTGTTCACTTACTTATTTACATATTTTAAAGTTTTTTTAAGTTTATTTGTTTATTTTGAGAGAGAGAGCACACACAAGCAGGGGAGGGGCAGAGAGAAGGAGAGACAGAATCCGAAGCAAGCTCAGCACCATCAGTGCAGAGCCTGATATGGGATTCAAACTCACCAACTGTGAGATCAAGACCTGAGCAGAGATGGAGCCAGATGCTTAACTGACCACACCACCCACACTCCTCTAGAACGTTTTTAATTAAAGATTAAACTAGTCTATACAATCTACATATGTTGGATTTGAATGTCACTATTTATGTCAGACTTGGTAAATGGAATTTGTCCATTTCATTTAAGGATTTCAAAATTATTGTCATAAAATTTTTTAAAAATATCTTTTATTTTCTTTTTAACATCTAAAACATCTTAAATAATGCCTTCTATTTTATTCCTGGTATTGAGTTTTAAAAGTGTTCTTTATTTTCTTTAATCAGTTTTGTGAGAACTCTTTCAGTCTCTTGGTTCTCTCATCTGGAAAATGGGGTAAAATAGTAATCATTTCATAGGAATGGTACCATGATTAAATATTATCTCACAAGGAAACACAAAAGTTCTGGAACTTAGCAAGTTTTCAATATAGGTTAGCTGGTGACTACTATTATTATTAATTCTTCATATTTTTATAATCTTACTAGGACCTGGTACAATGTAATACAAAGACCACACATTAAAGGAACACAGATGGGTACCAGGGTGGCTCAGTTGGTTGAGAGTCTGATTTTTGATTTCAGCTCAGGTCATGATCCCAGGGTCATGGAACTGAGCTCTGCATAGTGCTCTGTGCTGAGTGTAGAGTCTGCTAAAGATTCTCTCCCTCTCCCTCTCTCTTCTATTCCCCTTCCCCATCCTCTGTTCCTCTCCCACACTCATGCCTTCTCAAGAAAGAAAGAAAGAGAAAAAGAAAAACAAAGAAAAAGAAAAAGAAAACGCAGACTGTAGGTGCCAGTTGCCAATCAGAAAGAAGATGTAGATAATTCACAGGAGCACCAATGCCTTAGATGGCTGTTTGTTAGAAAAGCTCTCTTCAGCTACTGGACAATTATTCCATATTGAGCCCAAAGTAACTGAGATGAGGCAGAAGAGTTTTGATGAGCCATGGGGGAATACAAAACCTCACTGTAGGTTGTTGCTGATGAAGAATATCTGCCTTCCCTCTACTTCTTTCCTACTCTAGAGGGTAGGGATCAGAAAAGAGAGAGAAAGGTGTGTTAAGAGAGTTACTTCCTCCCACTCTTAAAATTCAATTTATTCAAAACTATAGTGTTAACTTGAGTTAGTGGTAGAAGTGTATAGCTTTTAAAAAAATATATAATTTACGGGGTGCCTAGGTGGTTCAGTTGGTTAAGTGTCTGACTCTGGATTTAGCCTCAGATCATGATTTCACAGCCCTGAGACTGAGCCTTGCATCAAGCTCCACAAGTGTGCATGTTCTCTCTCCCTCTAAAACAAACAAACAAACAAACAACCAAAATAAAATAAAGTAAAATAAGATAAATATAACTTAGTTTCAAAACATACCCAAATACAGAGAACAGGACTCTTACCCTTAATAAAAAGTAAGTAAAGAGTGACAGAATCTGATTAAGACTTGCTGTATGGGAAATGTATATTTCTAATATAATACATATGTTAGCTGTACAGTTAATTAGGTAGCTAAATAGAATGATGATAGATACAGATAAATGTACACAAATAATACACATTTATACATACATACTAGGGTATGTAAGGGCAATTGCATGAGGAGGAGGGATAAATGTATTAATGTTGGTTATTATAACTAAATCTTAAAATAATAATGAAAGATTATCATCATTCAGTTTTTCTTTTTATTTCTGAGAGAGAGAGAGAAACAGCATGAGCAGAGGAGGATCAGAGAGAGAGAGGGAGACACAGAATCTGAAGCAGACTCCAGGCTCCGAGCTAGCTGCCAGCACAGAGCCCAACACGGGGCTCAAACCTACAAACCCCGAGATCATGACCTGAGCTGAAGTCGGACGCTCAACCGACTGAGCCACCCAGGTGACCCTGTCATCATTTAATGTCAAAATGGGTGTTTCTACCTTTTAAACAGTGATTGAAATCCCAAATATCTTCCATATAATAGCCCCCCCCCCATATCCTAGAAAATAATTTTTCTTCTGGTTACTAAATACTGATTTTATTCTTCATATATTAAAAACACATTGGTGTCAACCCAAAGTCTAATGCATTCATGATCTTCAGCCCAAAGTCCTAAATTACCATGTGGCAAAGAGACCTTTCCTCTTCTAAATGTTTATATCCTAAAATTCCTGAATTCTATTTCTTTTTTTTTTTCTGTATGCAAGTTGTCTAATTCTGGCCTGCATACATAGATTTCTTATAATACATGTCAAAAGATAAAAGTAAAAGCCAATGTCTGCTATCTAACTACATCTTTTAGAACTGTATGTTCTGTGTACCATCTTCCAAGCCATGATAAGTAACAGTTTTAATAAGTGTTGTATCACTGCATATCTTTGGTCTCCAGTATATTTCCTTGATGTCTTCTACTCTATTATGAAGCCAATGTCACATATGTTAGAAGTAATTGTTATAGCTTCACATTGCCTATTTCTGTATTAAAATAACATCAGAACAGTAACACATAAACCCTGTAATCTCTGTGGTTTATGTCAATAAAAGTATATTTTCTACTCACCTGAAGAGCAAAAGAGTGTTTCTCGTCAACAGGTTGCTTTCTTCCGAGCAGTGATTCAGGATCTCTGGTTACTTTCCTATCAAAGCTCCACACCTTCATAGGTATAGAGATCTTCTGTGGAAGAGCAGGTGGGAGGAAACTATATATGGTGACTAAGTGGCCATATTAGATGTGAAACAAATTACTTCCACATTCCATTGGCTAGAACTCAGTGGTGTGATCATTCAGCTACAGGAGCATATTTAAAAATAAAGGAGGGTGCTGAGAAGAGCAGATCTGTTATTTGTGCAAAGCAAAGACATATTTAGTGAACCGCTAGCTGATTTCTTCCACAATAAGATAATAAGTTCTAGACATTTATTTTGACAAGTGTAAATTTACCCTAATATCACCTAGACTGTAATGTCTATAAAGGAAGAAATCATACCTGACTTTTACATAATTATAATCCTAGCATTTAGCTTATGTTATAAATGTGATAGAAGTCATTTAATTAATGATAATCCAGTAGGTAGTTGGAAATAGATATTTTATAAAATTGCCCTTAGTGAGGAAACTTAAGAAAAGCAGCTATTATTTGAAGTAATTGCCTGAGAGGAAAATGGTGAGTACCAAGGCTTTGTGAAATTAGATAAGTTCATGAGACTAGAACCATCATTAAGGGTAAAGTGATAGATGGATCGCTGACATGGAATTAAGAATTTACCTGAACAAGGAGAGATGTTCATAAGAAGAGGGGAAGAGGGGAATGAACAGGACTCAACATTAAAGGAAACCAAAAAGCAATGTATTTATTTCCATATAGAGTTCTGTGTACATACTAAAAACTATTCATATTTATGATTCATACATTTTACCTCTTTTCATCGTTTTATATACTGTCTTCCAATATATTATTAACATCTTAAGAACTTATGAGTGTCCTTTACTCTCTCTCCCCTCCCTCTCTCTCTCAAAATAAATAAATTTTAAAAAGGGGGTGCCTGTATGGCTCACTCAATTGAGCATCTGATTCTTGATTTTGGCACAGGTCATGATCTCACTTTTTGTGAGGTTGAGCCCCTCATTGGGCTTCTTTCACTGATGGTGCAAAGCCTACTTTAAATTCTCTCTTTCCCTCTCTCTCTGCCCCTCTTCTACTTGTTCTCTGTCTGTCTGTCTGTCTCTCCATCCCTCTCAAAATAAATAAACAAACTTAAGGAGTTATTACAATCCTTTAAAAATATTGCTGCTTCATAATGGCTATTTCCTATCTTTGTTCCCTAGTGTATATCTAGGGAACACCTTAAGTTAACCGAGAATTTTTAAAAATATCTCTTTAAAATGGGAAAGAAATCTAATGCAAATCTAGAATTCATATTTTGTTAGAATCAATACTTAAAGAATGAGCAAGTATTACTTTGTCATTAGTGCTATAATTTTATCATATTTTGGAGAAAGCAATTTTTAAATATGAAAAGGTGAAAAATAACTGCCATTATACATGAACTTGACATTTTACCATACCTCAAAGCTAAGATAATAAGTCTCACACAAAAGCACAAATACCTGCACATGGTGTACTGTAAAGCATCACAATGAGCAAGGATATTGTAATGCACTGATTGAGAATGAGTCCCCTTATTAATGTGAGAGGAAGCAGTAATTTCAGAGCCTTAGGAACGTTTATTACATGGAGAGTTTGGCATGACATTTTGTCACATATATTTTAGTGCATCTTGGCAGAAAACACATTGTTTTATACAGCAAATTCTTTAGAAGATGACTTCAACTTGAGGTGAAATGAAAAATGTACCTGGAGTCCATAATGTCTGCCATGTAATTAGTTCTCTGCTTCTGGCATTGTCGGATGTGAAATTATGGCTCCTATATCTGCTAAATCAGCCTTTCTAGCCCAATCTCAGTATTATTATTACTAATCCTTTTCTCTTTCCTTGGCGGTTTGCAGTCCCATGAGGCTTCTCAATCAAGAGTCTCAATAAAAGACTGAACAGCTACATATGGCTGTGCAGCGGTGAATGTAGAATGGTCTATTGGTAAGAACATTCAGGAAGAGGAGCACTAATAGATCCTCTGCCTTCCTTCAAAGGCTATAATTTCAAATGACAATTAGAAGAAACTACAAGAGAAAGTATGGAAACACATTTTGTTACATGTGTATAACACATTCTATTTGAAATCTCCCCTAAAATAGAAAATAAATATCATCTAAGTTTTGGGGGAAAGAAAACAAAACACCATAAATCATTTTGACTTTATTTGCATCTTAATATCAAAATCTTGCCAGCAACTAAAATCAAGTTCTTAATATAGATGTTTCAAAAGTCAAAACCAAAACATGTTCTAATAGTGTTTTGTAAAAGTTTTTATTGCAACCTGTCCCAGGGAAAAGTTTATAGCTGTGAAATCAAATAGACGTGGGATTGAATTCTGTTACCTACTTGGCACATGAACTCGAACAAAATCCTTGCTACTTATATCATTAGTTTTCCTACCTGTAAAATAGAAGTGTAGAAAATGATTTGCAGCCTTAAATTAATATAATATTTATACTACTCCAGACGTTTAGTTGCTAAACATTTTGAAACTATAGTTTTTTTGGAGATTTTAAAATTCAAATGGGATTGGAAATTATGCAGTAAATTTTAGATGCCATAAGATACTTTTTTATCACTTGTGGATGGGACTGTTTGCTGTCAGCAGCTCTGCTCCTAAGAACACCTAATCGGAATCTCTTTTTGTGGGCAATGATCTCTGCATTGAATGTTTGTATTTTGATTTACACATTTGAATTGAATACCTATTTGATACAAACCCAATTTCTCAAATCCTAGGAGGAAAAAAAAAGTTCGAGTTTGAAATCCTCCAATTCTCTTAATTGTGATTAGGAAAAGAAGGTGTTTGAAGAGACAATCTTTTAAAATTTGCCTAATAAAGAGAAAAATGAAAGCAGAGATAAATTGTGAAACTACTGTGACAAAGAGAACAACAACAACAACAAAAAAAAGGCAAAAGAACCCTACCCACCCCACAGTAAAAAAGTATATGCAACATATCTCAATGAATATTAAAAGGCTAGAACAGGATATTTAAACAATCTAAGTCAATATTTTTGAGTTACATCTATCTCTGTGAATTTCTGTTTTGTTTTGTTTTTGTTTTTGTTTGGTTTTTATTTTGTTTTGTTTTGTGTTTTTATTGTTGGTGTTGTTTCTCTTCTTCTAACCCAGGTCTTTCTTATAAACACACAGCTACTTTTTTTCGTTTCCCTTATTTTACTGTTATCTGTTCAATTTTGCCTTCCTAGTTTACTAAGGGGAACCACCTTTTTCTCATTTGTACTAAGTCACAGATGGTGTGCTAGGGGTGAAAAAGGTCACTTGTAGGATTTTCTAGAACCTCATGCTTTAGCTAAGCCAGTATAATTTTCTGCATCAATATATATATNAGTTGGGTGTAGAGATAATAAATACAAATCTCCTAGAAGAAAAAAAAGAGTTGACTTAACATAAATATATGCCATATATGTGGCAATATTAATATAAAACTTGTGCTATTGGCAGATAAGAAAAAAGTAGATGGTTAAACAGGAGTTTTGCATTTTTAGTTTTGCAAATAGAACCTTTCTTTGACCAAAAAATGTCAGAGCTTGATTGTATTTATCATTTTAAGTGGCATCCAGAAATATTTGGATAGTGTCTCTCAGTGTTTCACCAAAATATCAAAAGAAAAAAAATGATTGAAATTAAAAATATCTTTATCATAAATATTAGTGTGTAACCCATCATCAGAATACTTTTGGAGTTTACTTTTGAAGAAATTGAGAAAAACGTACAAGGATATAAAATGAGCTATACCTGTAGTACTTTGCCCTCGCCAAACAAAATAGTCCCTCTTGCATTGTAGAATGTATAATAATATTCACACCTTATTCTATTGTCTAGCACATCTTTTGAAATACAGGGTTTTTTGTTTTTTTTTTTTTTGCTTATATGAAAATGCTTTTTAAGATGAACAGAATTCTGATTCTTCCTATTTCAATTCAAGTCTTTTCTCCCTTGATACTATGCTATACTTATTGGAAACTACTGGCAAACATTAATCGTCTCAAAAAATAATAAAAAAAAATCCTGATGAGGAAGCATAAGGCAAGGTGAGGGCAAAGTACTGGCTAATAACACCCACCCCACCCCATCCCCTGCCCCAGGTGGGATATGTGTGATATTCCTCAGATACTCCTGGCTGCCCAAAGACAGGGGAAAGGAATGAAATAAAATGGTTGACTGATATAGATCACAGTCATGCAGGACAGGAGTCTCCTTCAGATTGCAGATAGCTTAGTAAACTGCAAGGAAAAGGCAATCTTACCTGTAGCCTAATGTCTAGGCTGTACCTAGACTCCAGTCTAAACCTATAGACTCTGTTTCCTAGAGCCCTAGTATAGCCCTTGTCAAGGTGTAAGGGGGTTTAAGTGCTTGCCATGGTGGTGTAAAAAACTAAGGCAAGTGAAAAATTAAATTCCCTTATTTCCTACAGCCCACAAGTTTTTGAAACAGGCAGAGTGACCTTCCTTTAGGACCTCAGCTGCCTTGGTGATTACACTTTGCTAGAGGGTCTTGGCTTAACATTATCCTGACCCCCAGGATCCTGTAAGTCTACTTTAACATATAAAAATTCCTTTGGAAACTTCGTTTATCTCAATTCACTCAAGATATATGCTGGCCATTATACTCCAACCTTATGGACCCCTGATTTACATCGGAAGGGTCTCATGACAGGTTTTACCAAAGAGTAATAAATGGTGTTTCCTAACAACAGCTAGCCCCTCAAAGGTCTGGAAACCTTGCTTCCAAAATACCTTAAAGACTTACGCTGTCCCTAGCCCTCTCCCAACCTGAGGGTATATAATCAGTTACCTGTCACAATCCCACAGTGCATCTGTGCACTTTCTGCCCATGAGCTTTAAATAAAGTCACATTTTTGCACCAAAGACAACTTCAAGAATTCTTTTGTGGCCATTGGCTCTGAATCCCCATCAGCCCCAAACCCCATCAAACCTTTTGAAAAAGTAATGCTGAATTTATAACACTTAGTGAGTAAGGGAGAACTATCTTGACAATCTTAGTCATGTCTCATATCAGAGAAATTAGGGAAGGATACTTGTTTCATTTTAGAGCCAGTGTAGTCTTACAAATTGGGGAATTAATTGAGCAACATGATTGTTAATTACATAATAGCTTGGATTGGTCATTTCAGTGGGCAACGGTCCCGAATTGAACTCTCATGACTAAGCTGTTAGTACTGAGATAAAGGATATCTTAGTTATTTCACTTTTTAACTTCTAGGATCAAGCATAGTCTGGACATTTAGCTCAGTTGTTTTCCTCAGTCCCAGTATGTTTAGCATGGGGTCCCAGTATTGTGTAGCATGTAATCAGGAAAATGCATTTGGTCCTTATTTTAGTCAATTTGGATTGCTATAATAGAATATTGTAAACTGGGTACCTTCTAAACAAAAAACATTTATTCTTCATAGCTCTGCAGGGCGGGAAGTTCAAGATGATGGCTTCCACAGATTTGGGGTCTGATGAGAACTCACTTCCTAGATGACTTTTCAAATATTTCTTGGGTTCAATAACTGAGAACCACGGAATTGGAGTAATTTTTTAAGCAAAATGTTTTATAGACTGGGAATTGGGCGGAACGTTTATTCAGGGTTGTTTTGTTTTCTAAGGAACTGAACCTCTCTCGAGCTAGCTCATTATGATGGTGAATTTTAAGTGTCAACTTGACTGGGCTATGGGTTGCCCAGATATTTTTGGTTAAAACTCAGGGCATGTCTGTGAGGGTGTTTCTGGATGAGATTAACAAATAAATCAGTACACTGTACTCCCCTAGCTGGGTGGGCCTCCTCCAGTTCATAGAATGACAGAATAAAACAGAAAGGCTAAATAAGGGATAATTCAACCTCGGGCTGACTGTCTTTGAGTTCTGATTTCAGTCTTTTCCTGCTTTCAAACTCAGATTCATACTAAAAGTTAATACCACTGGTTCTGCTTTTTGGACATTTGAACTCAGACTAGAAATATATAATTAACCCATTTGGGTCTCCAGCTTTTCAACTGCAGATATTGGGACTTCCTAGCCTCCGCAATTGCATGAGCCAATTCCCAATAGTAAATCTCTCTCTCTCTCTGTTTAGATAGACAGGTATAGACAGGCATGGAAGTTAAAGAGATATCTGTATATCTGTATCTATATGATACCTTATATCTGCAGTTCTTTCTATATATACTATTGGTTCTGTTTTTCTGGAGAACTTAGACTAATATAGATTTGGTTCCAAGAATAAGGTGAAATCTGTTTTAGTCAGCTTGGGCTTCCATAAAAGCAAATACACACACACACACACACACACACACACACAAAACTCCCATAGAATGAGTAGCTTAAATAACAGAAATTTGCTTCTCTCAATCCTGGAGGATGGGAAGTCCAAAATTAAGGTTCTGACAGATTCAATTCCAGGTGATGACTCTCTTCAGAGACTTACAGAAAGCCGCTGTTCTAAGCACTTTGTGCTCACATAAAGGAGGCAAGGATGAAGAGAGAGAGACTTTCCGCTGTCTTTTTTTTTTAATGTTTATTTATTCTTGAGGGAGAGAGAAAGAGAGCATGAGCCTGGGAGGGGCAGAGTGAGAGAGAGGGAGACATAGAATCTGAAGCAGACTCTGGGCTCTGAGCTGTCAGCACAGACCCTGATGTGAGGCTCAGTCAATCCCATGAGCTGTGGGATCATGACCTGAGTTGAAATTAGATGCTTCACCAACTAAGCCACCCAGGTGCTCCTGCTGTTTCTTCTTATAAGGACTAACTCCATCACAAGAGCTCCACTCTCATTAAAGTTAATCTAAAGTTAACTATCTCTGAGAGGCTTCGTCTCCAAATACCATCACACTGGGAGGTAGGGCTTCAATACAGAATTTGGAGAGGACACAATTACATCTGTAGCCCTCATATAAGGAATTTTATAGTATGTACAGTAACTACATATAGAACTTATATAGAAAGTAAGGGCACAAAATATTTTCATGGTATCTGAAGAAAGTAAATTGAGCAGGCATGCTTCATCTAAACCTGAAAGCTTATGTGCACTTGGTTAACTCAGTTGATTAAGTGTCCAATGCTTGATTTCAGCTGGGGTCATGATCTCAAGATCATGAGATAGAGCCCCATGTTGGGCTCTGCCCTGACAGTGTGGAACCTGCTTGGGATCCTCTCTCTCTCCTTCTCTCCCTCTCTTCTCCCTTTCCTCCTCTACCTCCCCTCTTTTGTCCCCTCCCTTCTCTCTCTCTCTCTCTCTCTCTGTCTCTCTCTCTCTCTCCAGAATAAATAAATAAATGTTTGAAAAGTTAAAAAAAACCCTGAAAGCTATGAAAAAGGAAGATATCTTTTTATCTTACAGGCACTCTGGTTTTTTCACCTCTTCTTACTTTACCTCTTCCATAACCCTTTTCCTCAACATCATTTTCTTCTCTGTGACAGCTTGCATATGACTCCCAAGAAACTTAATCCATGAAAAATATTTTTGCCTTGTTTAATTACCAGAGGAATGAAATTGATTTCTCAAATTAATCTTCTATATCCAAGCTACAGGCATCCTGCAGACTGAATGCATTTTGTTCGTGTGGCAGGCATCCTTAGTCAAATCACCAATGGTTGTGGATATGAAGTCAGATATTCCAATTAGACAAAAGAATCTAAGATCTAAGAAATTAATAATATATATGCTTCTTATAATTTACACATTAATTTTCCTTCTAGTTATAGACGTGAAAATAAATTTTAATAGCAGAAGGTTATAGATTTCAAGGTTTTTGCAGTGATCAGGGCCAGGTCCACACAAGGCATGCACAGGCTACAAAACTGAGTCAAAACTCTTCAAAAGAATTTAATTCCTACCTAGTAAATTCTTACATTTTTTAGATGCAATCTTGTCAAATTAACTCACTTCACAACTGAAGAAACAGAGCAGAGAGATAAAGCGACTTAAAGTTTAACAACAAAGTAGTAGTGAATAAAGTGAGATTAAAATCAAGATCAAAAGGATCTGGGATAACACTTCTCATTCTAATACACCATGTGTGATGCTTAACATGTTTTCACCAAAGCACATATATGTGTGTAGTCAATTGCATGTTAATCATAACACACATATGCATACAAATTCAGATGGATTAGGCTTCAAATGTTAAAAAAAATTTTCAAATGAAACAATATTTAGAAACTTATTCTGTAATTGGGAGAGTGTTCTACTCGTAATAGAAATGTTGGAGTCATTTATGATTTGTTTAATTAAATCATATTTTAGAGCTTTTATGTAACAAAAGAAAATAAATATAAATAAGAAATAATAAACATTTAAATAAATATAATAAATGTAACTGGGAAAAAAAGAGTTTGTAAATAGTTGCAGAAGAAAAGGTTAATAATTATATAAGAAATCCAGGGCCACCTGGGTGGCTCAGTTGGTTAAGTGTCTGACTTTGGCTCAAATCAGAATCTCAGCTATGCTGTCTGGGTGCTGACAGCTCAGAGCCTGGAACCGGCTTCAGATTCTGTGTCTCCCTTTCTCTCTTTCCTTCCCTGACTTGTGCTCTGTGTGTGTGTGTGTGTGTCTCTCTCTCTTTCAAAAGTAAATAAACATTTAAAAATTAAAAATAAATGATTATACAAGAATTATGATAACAACAACAAAAATACCATTTTTAAAAACTAGGCAAATAGGGGGCGCCTGGGTGATTCAGTCAGTTAAGCCTCTGACTTTGGCTCACGTCATGATCTCACCTTTCAGTTCAAACCCCACCTTGGGCTCCCTGCTGTCAGTGCAGGTCCTGCTTCAAATCCCTGTCCCCCACTTTCTCTTCCCCTCTCCCACTGGTTCTCTCTCTCTCAAAAAAATAACCTTAAAAACATAAAACAAAAAAAAGTAAAAATTGAGCAAATCCAGTAACCATATGAAAAAATGTTCTCTCTTGATAATATTTTTGGAAAAGCCAAAAAATGATATTATTACTTATCAGATTGGCACAAGATGTACTCAAAATATTCAGTATTGAAAGTATCACAACTTCATCATTTCTTTCCAAAAATAAGCACCATTCTGATTTTAACAAGTGTTTGGTTTTTTGCCTGTATTTAATCTTAATATAAAAGAAGACTTCTTTTCTCTATACTTAAGTTTGCTAAACATTGTTAATTAAATGTATTCATGTTGGTGCATGTGATATATATTCTTTTGAAATTTTTAAATCTATTTTAATTTTTTATCTATTTTAATAATGTTAGTTATTTGCATTGCTTCCAATTTTTTGTCCTAAGAATAATAAACTTTCTTATGCTTATCCTTTTGTACAAAAGTGTATAGATTTTTGCCGGGCATATTCACATGAATGAATCCATGAGTCACAGATCATACATATATTGAGTTGTAATGTTTTCTAAAGTTTCACTCTCAAGAATTGCATATGAAATACCTTAATGTGTCATCATGTCCTTTCCAACACTTGAAATTTAAAAAATAATTAGCAATTCTTTTATGTATGTAAGGGAATTTAATTTTCATTTTAATTAACATTTTACTGATTACTAGAGAAACTGATTATGGTTTCATAATTTATTGATCATTTGGTTAGGTTCTCTTGTAAAAATGCTTGTTCAAGTCTTTTAGTGAATTTTCTATTGAATTGCCTTCTTATTTGTTCTATGTATGTATATCTCCATCTACCTACCTACCAATCAACCTATATAGCTCTATCTTTAGATATCTATGTGTGCATATATCTTTTATTAGTGTTTAAATATGCCTGCATTTTATTTTTCTTGTATGTATATTTGCATCGTTTCTTTACATACTTGCATTTACTTGTATTTGACTCTCTACAATACGTTGTTTGGTGAGTAGAAGTTTGTATGTGCTACAGCCCCAGTGGTTCCTTCAGTCCACTTTCCCTTACTTGGAAGCAAAGTATGTCTGCAGCCTAACTTCAGCCAAGACAAGGAAACGTGTTACAGGAAAGTTGAAGCAGAAAGAGGTAACAGTCATAAGCAATTTGCATGAAAATAGCTTAATTTGCAAACTTAACAAAATGATATGACCATGTGAAATATTGCTAGTACCTTTCTCACATCTTGGAGTGGGTCCATGTGAAGCATCTGGAAGTTTATGCTGCATTAGTTCATGATTAATCTGCCTCTTCTATACAATTATTGTATTTTGTTATTGTCTGTCTCCTCGAGCAGAGTATACTCTGGAGGATATTCACTTTTTTCCCTAAACTCTAGAACAGTATCAGGCACAGAAGAAGCCTCTGAAATGTTGGTTGGAAGAATAAGTAAATGTAATAAACAATAAAAACATGCATCAAACAATCAAAAATATGCCTCCTAATGGAGGCAGAGATTAATAACATGAAGGATTTTATATCTAAAATTGATCAAAGAGAAACTTGTTACACTTTAAGATTTTTGATAATTTTATGTTTATCTTTTAAAGCTATTTATTTCATTATTTTTCTCCTCAGTAAAAGTGAGGAATGTCTCTGAAAGCTAAACTTTTTTTTAAGGCTATATTTCATTTTTCAATTCTTTGTCCTACCCCTTAGAAAGCTGTGATACCCTGATTCTCCAGCTCTTCCAGTGGTAAAATATTTTAAGAACACCTGAAATGCTTTACAGAGCATTGCAATGGAAATTAAAAGACTTGCTTCAGCTGGTCCAGGGGTCTCTGAAGGATGGATGGTGTTGGCAAGAGAGAGTGAGAGAACCCCAAGAGTCTTTCTATCACCAGGCAGACGTCTCTGCACTGTTGGTTTTGGTGTCTTTATTTATAGGTCAAATGATAACATGGCATCAAAAAATGGAATTTTTACAATGGATAGTTCTCTGTGATAAGACCCTTTAGAAAGTGTACAGACACAGGTTTTACAGAAGTATTCTTGCAGAACTGCCCCAATTACAGTGAGGTTAAATAACTAAGAAAATAACAAGGTGTTCTTAGTGAAAAACAGAATAACATACACCTTTTAATATTGCTAAGATTAAGTCATAGGTGAAGTTGTAGCTACTCTTATCCATCCTCATCATAGCTGCCAGTGTAAGGGAAGGTGTTTGTGGAATGTAGGCCTTAGGGAAGGGGCTGCTATCTATCACCAGTTAGCAAAGGTATATGTAGTAACTTATGTTCTGTTCTTATCTGTTTCTTCTCTCTAAGTTAGGCTCTTTGTCTCCGGGCAAGACTTAATTGTCCAGTTATATTCCCTACGGCACCAGAGAGCCAACTGTACCTTTAAAGAGTTTAGCTCATTTCCAATTCATAAAATAGCCTCTTCGAGTGCATTTACCTTAGTGTCAATTTTTTTCCCTATGATTTCTTGAACAGCTAGGGCATGAGAAATATTTTTGGTTAGTTTATTTACATGTTGAGCTACACAACGGTAAAAACAGAATTGTACACGTAAAGGCCAGTCTTTTATGAGTTAGTGTCATTAGCCTGTTTACAGCTCAAGAGAAGTATTGAGGAAAACAGTACCTATCGGAGACATGATGTCTGTTCCCATAATCACAAAGGAAGAGGTTCCCACAATAATTTCCTTCACAAGGTGCAGTCATCATACCAGGGCCAGAATAAGGGGACAAGTCACTCCCAATACCAATCAACAGGTACCTTGGGGGTCGGTGCTCAAGCAGAAATAATTGAGTAGGGGTGGATATGGTCATCATCTGATGGCAAGAGCCTTGCAAACTTGTCTTAACCTCACAAGGAGCTTTCTCGACTAGTGGGCTCGGAATGGCTCCCAACAGTAAGTATATCTTTACAAGTCGCAATAAGTGCCTGGTACACGTTGAGTCTTCAATACAGGATATTTAATTGGATATGTAAGTGGACCAATGGGCCAAATATATTCAAGTGAAGATTGATGCTCTTCTCGAAATAAAGTTTAAAGTCAATGGTAGAGTTTAAAGCCCTTCCATCTGAAGTACTATTGCAGGAAGATTTTCCTTAAGGATATTAAGAAAAGAAGAGGAAAAAAGCAAGCTAACTTCAGGTTTGATAATTTATTTCCTGAAGCAGCCAGAAATAAAATACCACAAGTTAATTTAATACACTCTCTGATCTATTTTCAGGCAGCTAGAGTCAGGTCACAAGAGAGTGAGGCAGAAAAAGAAAAAATCATTCAGACCAACTTGCATTTTTGTCTGAGGGACTGGTTTGAGGAAATCAAGTGAGCATAGTTTTCTTCTTATAATGCTTTGGAGAAGAAATGGGAATAAGAAAAGGTGGGGATTGTTTAATGGGGGTTTTATTGCAACATGGTATTTTCCCTAGCTGCAAATTAAGTACCGTTTGGAAGTGACATATTGTCCTATTGATCCAGAAGTGGAGGGAAAAATCATATGCTTCATGGGAAAATGCTTCTGGATTTAAACCATCAGCAATGAATACTGTTCAAGAATTCAGTTTCAAATAATGCTAACTCTTTAGGGATTGTCTTTATTATGGGGGGAGATAAACATTTCTATAATGAATTCAATAGTTTTTATTGACTTTATTTAAATAACAATATGAGTTACTTTAAAAGCTCTCCTGAATAAAGTTGAGATACTCTTTCTTATTGAGATAATATTTCTTATACCTACTACATGGAGTTGTCAATATCTTCCTTTTAGACTCCAGAAAGATGCTGTTAATAGGCAAGATATTGGCATTAAAATAGAGAGTACATAAAAGAGTGTAATGATCAGATAAACTATTTTACAGCAAAAATACAGGCAGAGACTTTTATGAACCAATCTCAGACCCTCAGTTAACTTCCTATAGCATCCATGATTATTCTGAAACTGGAGTATGATAATGTTTTGTTTTACTTTGTTTTGAATTATGTTTTTTATAATCAAAGAACTATACTCATTAATAAATAATTACTCATTAATAAAATAATATTTAACAAATATTTGTTGAATGGCAATCTACTGCATATCTTTCCCACTTTATTCATTTATTCAACATAGAATTTTTGAATGTCTACCATTTGCAAGCTTTGGCCTAGGACCCCAGTTCTACGCATGTTATACTGTTTTATTTTATCTTCTGTGTCTCTTAACCTTACTTCCAGCCTCATTCTTTTTCTCTCCTTTCTTCATTTTACCTATCTTTTCCAGAATTCAAATTCATGTTTTAGTTATGTTTGAGTTGCAGATAAATCTAACCATGAAGACCTTAACTGTTTTTATAGCACTTTGATTGAGTCTAGCTTTTCTCTTTTGTATTTTTGTTTATTTTGAGTTTCCATAGATAATCTCAGATCTTACTATTTTCCTCAATAAACTGATGTTTTAAAAAGCATAGCCTGGCATTGTTTGAGGTAGAGGAGAACAGAAAATGAGTAAATCTTATAAAATTTGTCTCTTACATTTTCCAGACTATCACCACCATGCAGACCACAACAAGATTAATATGTCAATAGATTACTATTTCATGCTCTTTTATTCATAAAAAATGGGACATAGAGAAAGAAATGACCTCCATGCCAGTGTCTGTATCATTATGTTCTCTCCTAACCATGGATTAGCCTTGTGCCTAATTATCCAGGTCTTTATTTTGAGCCAAAAGTTTGCCAAGACAATTAATTTCCACATGAAAGCTGACAGAACTGTACAAATGAGTCTCTTAAGGATATCTAAGGGGGTAATACATAAAAAATAATTTCACTTCCTTTTTACAAGAGAAGTTTTACTTGGAAAGTTTCCTTATTCAGAAATACTTTCTTAAAACCCAGAATGTTTAGCCTAGGAGGAAACAAGTTTTGACTCTGAAGAATTGTTTAGTTGGCATTAAACCATTTGAAGAACAAAGATTTTTGGCTTAATGTCAACTAAATAAATACACATTCTTGCTCAGTATACAGAGCTAGCTCATTGTCTGACTCAAAATTTCATGTATGTTTTTCTCATCCTTGAGGTCACCATGATCTCAGGAACCAGGAACTCAGACAGCAGAAGGCAGTCACCATTTTTGTTGTCATTGCCTGCATGAAGTCTTTTCTCTTCCAGGATCCCGATTGTTGCAGGAAAAGAAGGAAATAGAATCTGAGCCCAGTTTCTTTTGGGACCAGATTTGGCTTCATTTCTTTTGCTAGCTTTGATTTTCCAAGGCTCACTCTCAGTTATTTTAGGGTCTCTCTTAAGTTATGCTAATATAAAATCCAGATATTTTTAAAAGGCAAATGAGTCTTTCCCTCACGCTAGTCACCACTGTCATGCTTTATGTGCAAGTTTCATTGCAGACAGCAGTTCTATTGTGCACATATCCAGATTGGATATAAGTATTTATGTCTTGAAGAGGAGAGACTACACCTAGTTCTCAGCCTCCAAAGGTGGCATCATGAATTGCCACTATTTCGGGGGTCTGCAGAAATCTAATCTTTCTTCTGGGCTCTCAGGAACAAAATTTCTCAGGATAGAAATTTATCCTCTAAAATCTCCATTATTAAGCACATTGTGCCCCTCTTTCTTTACAAAGAGGCATCTGCAGATTTATCACTTCTCCTTCCCAGCATAATTCCCTTCAAAGAGCTTGAAATTCACTATCTCCATGGAATTACAGCGTCCTGAGGTGAAGGAACTAAGGTGTGTAAGGACAGAAAAACCTGCCCTTCATTTTGTCTTCTCTAGAATATCAAGGATGCAAAATATCACTTTTTAACAGATTTTTACCATTTTCTCAATATATTGAGTTAACGCAAAAGTTTTTTGCCGTTCAATAGCTCTCTGTTCCAACTTACTGATGAAGGAACATAAGGCAAGCTGAGGGCAACACAAGCTAACAATATCCCCCATCCCATCCTTCCCACCCCCAGCCCCAAGTGGGAAATGCGTGATATTCCTCAGGCATTCTTGGATGCCCAAGAACAAAGGAAAGGACAGAAAACAAATGGTTAAACTGATAGAGTCTACAGTTTACAAATATTTTAGGAATATTACAAGAAAAGGGCAAACTTATTCATAACCTAATCTCCAGGAACTCCCTACTGTCTTAATGGTAATGTTTTGCTAGAGAGAAAAACAACTTTAGTTTGACAATAAGTAGGTTTCCAGTAATCTGTGAGTCTTTAGAATATGAAAATCCTTTTAAATTTTTTTAATGTTTATTTATTTTTGAGAGAGAGAGAGAGAGTGGGAGCAAGGGAGGAACAGAGAGACACAGAATCCAAAGCAGGCTCCAGGATCTGGGCTTTCAGCACAAAACCTGACGTGGGGTTCAAACCTACACACTGTGAGATAATGACCTGAGCAGAAGTCAGAGGCTTAGCTGACTGAGCCACCCAGGCACCCCTGGAAATCGTTTTAAGAAACTTCTTCTTGACTTTATCTCCCCCAGCTCCATAGTATATAAGCAGCCACTCTTCACAACCCCAGAGCAGCTCTTTCTGCCCAAGGATCCTGTCCCAGAGCTTTAATAAAATCATTTTTTTTCCCACCAAAAATGTCTCAAGATTTCTTTCTTGGCCTTTGTCTCTGAACCCTCATCACTTCAAAGCCCCATCACTTCCCACTTTAAACATTACTTACCATGTAAATGCTCATCATTACCATTAATAGAATGCCCACCTTACTAAGCACTTACTATTATTTATTTTAATCTTCATAACAACTCTATGAAATAAATATGACTACTATTTTCATTTCAAAGGTAAACTAAAGAGAAGTGATTTTTAGTAGTTTAAGATCACATAACTAATAATTGATGGCAATGGGAGCCTGTGTCCTTATTCATTAACTAGATTGCATACTTCACCCTAATTTTTATCAACTAGTTGAGGTTTGAACTAAATTCCGAATCAAAGAACAGGACAGACCACCCTCATTATGTTGAACTTTCAAATGAATATACATATTCATTTTGTTACTGAATCATGACTGAAACACCCAGTGAAACAGTTCAAGTCAACAGACTAAATACTTCCTAAATTGACAAAGCTAGAATAAGGAACATCCGATTACACCAACCTTATTGGGACTGTTTCGTTGTACTTAAGTCTTAAGAAGACGATTCTTTGCTGTATTAACAGCAAAATGATACTCTCGGAGCTTGCCTGTTTTAAAGCTGGGAGGCCAAGAGAATCACAAAAGAAGGTTGTTTATCCCTCCTTACCTGGACTATACCTTGTAGCCCCCTGTTATAACCAAGAATGCAAGTTCATTAAACCCCTTATTACTTTTGTTTCCTTAGATATACGTATTTATAAAAAGTTTTAAAAACTTTGGACACAAGCTCAGAAGGCTTTTATGTAAACATTCTATTATAAAGCTTCCCAGCTGCATATTTAAATGTTTGGGTCCACAGAGGTATATGTGCTCCAGCTGTACTATGTAACATCACTGGCAAATTTTGAGGGTTAATTAAAGAATACTTATCATAGCTGCATGGCATGGGAATGTTGGATGACAAAACCCTGGTGTTGTGAAATTAATTACATCACTATAGTGGACTCTGTGCATGTGGAAAACTTGAACCCAAGGACACAACTCATTAATCTTCACAAGCTCTTTTAAGGTAGGGGAGTTATGTTTTGTGTGCGTGCTCGCAACAAGCCTTCAAGAGGTAAGCTCTGAGGGATTTTTTTTCTTCCTTATAACAATTGTTTATGTTGCAGAAATGAAACCAAAGAAATAGTAAATGTTAACAAATGCAAATAATTTTGGGAAGTACTATTCTTTAAATCCTTGCAAAAAGACCTTTAGAACAGTCTTAGTTATAGCTTTTAGCTACGATTCAACATATGCTATGGACCTGCACACGCTGAGTCTTACTTATTGTTTAAATGGCAAAACATTTCTAATTTTTGATGCTAATATCCCTATTTTGTAGATGGAGAAACTAAAGTATATATTGATCAAGCAGCTACTTAAAGTTACTAAATTGGTAATCGTGAGTCAGGTTATGAATCAAAACTCTGTTAACTAAAGCCCACTGCCTACATTATGAAACAAAGCCAACAAGCAAACAAACCAGCAAAGTTTTCAAAAGACAAGATGCAGGAGAAACTTGATAAAGTATTAGTGAGGAGACATTTAAAAAGCTTGTATTTCAAGGCTCTTGGGTGGCTTAGTCAGTTAAGCGACTAACTTTGGCTCAGGTCATGATCTCACGGTTCATGAGCTTGAGCCCCACTTCACACTCTGTGCTGACAGATTAGAGCCTGGAGCCTGCTTCTTTCTGAATCTGTGTCTCCCTCTCTCTCTCTGCTCCTCCCCTGCTTGCATGCTCTCTCTCTCTCTTTCTCTCATTCTCTCTCTCTCTCAAAAATAAATAAACTTTAAATAATAATAATAAAATAAATTGCTTGTGTTTCAGTGACTGGTTTATCACTGAAATTATTTCATATTTATTCCCTTGAAAATCTTTCAATAATGTTTAATCAAGACTATAGACATAACAAAATCATATTTATTGAAAAAGTTATGCACTAAAAGTGTACAATTCAAGTTTGATAATTAGTTTAACTAATAATATTATCTCATGAAGAAAAGGCAGAAACGATGAGCCAGTATGCTTTGGCAATGAGTTACGATTTTTCACTTGCATAATAAATTATGGGAGTTTAGACACCATGGGATCCTCCTGTTCACACAATGTTGAAGACACTGCTACTTGCTGGAGTCAGCATCGTCAATTTATACCTAATATTCACAGTTGATGGGTATGTGCCTCTCATCTTCTTTGTGCTTTAGCATTTCCTTTAGTTACACTATATAGAAGAGTTACCGTGTTCACCAGTATTCATCTCAAAACCTTACTCTTTCTGACAAAAAGTGATTATGGTGACCCATGACTCACAGAAAGTGTTGATATGCACCAGGCTTGCCCCAGGATGTCCTTAGGAATTGTCCAATTTGTCAATGCCTATACCTTATGCACTGTCAACTATTCACACTACTATTGCTTTTACTTACAATAAATTAGAAAATACTATGCATGCAATTAAGACCCTTCATGATAGCATCCTTTCTACACCTCTATCATAACATGTAACACATTGTTAGAAACTTTGGGTGTGCTCTTTACCCTCCCATAATGCTCTGAGCTCTTTGAAAACAGATAAAATGTCTTATCAATGTTGTGTTCTTAGAGATTTACACAGTGCTTGTCATTCTGTAGGTATTCTTTCCATTGGAAATTAAACTCCACAAAATTTAACTCTCCTATAATCTGGCCTATAGAGATAATGATAACTCCAATTCTATATTTTTCTGAAAATATTTTCAAAGAACAATTATTTCTTAATGGTAGTTTGCCATTATTTATATTTATTTTTTATACTAATGTGATTTGGTAATATTACAAGCTTAAGGGAAAGTTCACTTTAAGAAATATCAGCCTGATGATCAGTTTCCAACCAGTGATGACCCTTAGTATGCTCTAATAAATGTTTTCAGGAGAACTGATATTGATCTCATATTCTAATCTCTCCTTTACCATTCATTTCCATTTTCCTTTTCCTTTGGTCAGTTATATTTCTAATAAATATCTCACTTATAACTTTCCAGAATCCCATACTATTTATGGAATTTATACATGAGAATATAAAAATCTTAAAGGATAGAGCTTTTGTCCTCTTCAGTGCTGTATGACTGAAAGTTTAGGGAACACACAAAGCATTAAAATACTCAATGAGTAATTTATTGCAGACTATTTCATCCTCTACTAGGTTTTTGCATTAAGATATTGCTGATATTCCCAGGAAAACAGTAACTTATTTCACAAATTCAAATTTAGTCATTCTAGTCAGGCATGTTGTTGTATACTTCCCACAGCTACCATTCACTTCCTTTGTCACCTTACATTAATTTGAGACTGACATGCCTCAAATTCATCCTACTCGACCTCTTTTTCCCAAAATTGGGCATAGATATGTTTTTCAAACCTGCTTCCTAGATACAAACGACCTCAAGTTGTTGTCAGCCTTTGAAATTGTCTTTTTAGTCTTTTCATGTTAAGTACAATTTATTGAGTTGTCCCTATGTATTTATTCAAGACAGGGCAAACAACCTTTATAATAAGAACTCAACTCTTTTAAAATTGTTGATTTTATTAAATATACTGCTTTTGCATCCATAGAACTAATGTGTACCACAAAAATACCAAGCCAAAAGTAATTACATTTCATGTGTATATGTTGTGTCACCATATAGTATGATGATGCTTCTTGAGCTGGAGGATTAACCCCCTAGAATGCTTCCGTTTGACCCTTAAGGTACCTCAAAATGTCCTTAAGAAAAAGAAACAAAATTTGCATAGCTAATGTAGTGCTGCTTGCTTATGCCTATCACAGATGATTTGAAGCTAGAAGCTTGATGAGCATGCATTAGGATTTAGTAGTTTAAAGTATAGGCTGTGACCTAGGCAAAGAACACAGAAAAAGGAGTACATATTTGTTTTGCATTTCTCATGTCTAAAAGGCTGTACGTGAAGAAACAAGGTTTTTGATATGGTAGAATCATTGCCACAAACAGGAAAAGGTAAGCTTATGAAGCTCAAATTCAAACTGCAGCACCCTGCACCTGAGGTCATCAGGATGATGCCTTTACTGAATCCCTTTAGAAATGTGTATCTGTCTCCAAGGTGGACTCTACCAGCATGGCCAGCATCTTTCTTGCTGGCGTCAAGTTGCAATATCCGACACCCAGAGTCCTCCTTTTGCTAAGCCCCTACATTTTATTGACAGCCATCTATTTTTTGTGGTCTATTCACTTGCTTCAGATCCATACTAAAATAGACAGCAGCCCATAAATAACGGTTTGTAAGTAGTAGCAAGCTGGCAAGATCAGATTCATATAATTTTAGTTTTAGAGCCACATCTTAGAGTCTCAGAAATTAAAAATAATAATCATATTGTATAACACAGAAACCTGCAGAATATACAGGCCAAAGATGCTTAAAGACAATACTCACTATGGGACCAATAATTCCTAAATTACCTGTCCTGACAACAACAGAAAGAAGCTTCAACCCTTCCATCTATATATTATCCCTTCAATTATTTGTAATAATTCACAACTAATATAACAGCTGTTGAGACAACACTTGGTTCAATTACCAGCATGTCCTTACCTATTTTGAATAATAGTAATTCACCATAGCCACATTTTTGGTTTTGTGGAGAAAAATTTTATCATTATAAGGGAAAGGAATATAAGGAATAAAACAATTATAGTAAGCATACAGAGGGGGAGAGATAGAGAACAAAGAAGGCTTAATACATCAAGTCGGGCACTTACAACATCCAACATTCTGGCTGGGGAAGCCCCGTGGTGAGCAGCCTTGCTGGAGTCCCCACTGAGGGTCATGGCTGACTGTGGTCCTCCCAGGAGACACTTCTAACTAGCTATTCTCACCAGGACGATATATATACTACCCTTGTGTTAGTCACTAAGTTTGCTTAAGTGGAGTCCCAAGCCAGTAGTTTTTCTGTTTCTCTTATGGAATCTCACAATCTTAGGAGCTTGGGCCTCTGCATATTCCTCTTCCCTTCCCCATCCATTGTAGAGGGCCAGGTGGGTCTGGCTCAAAGAGGTGAGGCAAGTTAATTCCTGTCGGCATCAGGAACAGAAAGACCAGTTCTGATTCCAAGACCAGATATGGAGTACAAGCCATCTAAGCCCCTGTGCTTTCATATGTGCAGCTCTGAGCTGAAATGCATGACAAGTCACATAAACAACTTTTATATAAAACATTCCCTCACCTGAATACGTAACCAAGTGGGAGATAGGCAGAAGCCATGTTGACGAAGTTCCAAATATCACCTTTGCTTATCTACAGACCTTTATATACCTAAAAAAGTTACATTCTTTTTTTTAAAGTTTATTTATTTATTTATTTTGACAGAGACAGAGAGTGGGGAGGGGCAAGGAAGTGATGGTGGGAGGGGAGTCCCAAACTGGCCCTTGCTGTCAGCACAGAGCCCCACGTGGGACTTGATCTCATGACTGTAAGATCATGACTTGAGCTGAAATCAAGAGTCAAGGCCTAACCAATTGAGCCACCCAGGCACCCCTAAAGAAGTTACATTTGCAAATACAAGTAGTTAGAAATGAAGGACTGTAATTATCTTTTCAGATAAAAGATATTCTTCTTGAATACTACACTAAATATCCACAATTGGTACTTTCTTAAAACTTAGATAAAATGTAGAGTGTGGAACCATATCAATGAACTTTTCATACTCTTGTATATTAGAATATATTGACCTGTCAACTCCTTAGAATAGACCTTATGTTCCATCATTATTTTGCACTAACATGTATTTGTCACTTGGAAAATACTCCTTCCGTAAGTTATACAGATCTTTCAAATGTTGGCACATTTCATTATGTAATATAAAAATATCACTTTTATTTATATTGCGACTGACCTCATCAGAAAAATGTGTGGGAAAATGTCAAGCTCGTGTTGGTGGATAAAAAGCTTTCATTTCTATCATTGGTAACAACATCTCAGTTGTTTACTTGAAGTGTAAGTCTCATTTTACTAATTTTTGATGTAATATCTTCCCAATTTTGAAGACTGAATAATCATAACTTAATTTTTTTTTCAAGAAAACATTCTATTCCATGAAGAAACAGCTCATCTAGCTCACAACTGAAATCACTGCATAAGTGCTTTTCTTGGAGATGACCAAGAACCTCCAGTGTGAGGTAAAAGTGCTACATGCATGCTTCACACTTCATCACCCAGAACATACATAGGTACTCCTATAGGTATGTAATCAAAGCAATGTTTCTTCATAATTAATGAAGAACATTCTTAAGTAAAACTGGCATTTTATTTTAGTGTATGTGATGGTGAAGAACACAATGACCAGTACTCTAGTTTGGTGTGTGTGGCTTGATTTCTACTAAGATACCAGTAGTTTACACACCATTGCATCATCATCATCAATTGCTACACAATAGACAAGAAAAAAAAAAGGTGATAAGTTTCTTAATCCAGGCATAAAAAATGTTTTAACTTCAAGACCTCATGAAAGAGTCTCCAGGAACCCTGGAGGGCCACAGAATACACTTTCCAAACCCTTGTTACAGAGTATATATTAATAGTGGCTTTATAAAGAGAAAAGGTAGCCTCAGGTAAAATACAATTTTAAGACAAAAGCTATAAAATAAGGTCGCTTGGGTGGCTCAGTGAGTTAGGTGTCCAAATCTTGATTTCAGCTCAAGTCATGACCTTATGGTTTTGTGAGTTTGAGCCCTGCTTCGGGCTCTATGTTGACCATGCACAGCCTGCTTGGGATTCCTCTCTCCTGCTCTCTCTGCTTCTCTTTCTCTCTCTCTCTCAAAACAAATAAACTTTAAAAACTAAGATATTAAATAACCGTGTTTTTAATCTCAATTTATCACAGATTCAACAAATTTGGTGACTAAGAGGGAGAGTTATTATTTTGAAAAGATGAGAGAATGAAAATTCCAGAATCAAGTTTCCCAGGTAATTACAGCAGGAGACCAGAAGAATCACAGAAGGAACCTAGTGATTTTAAAGTTGTAAAAAAAGAAACCAAAGTCCAGAAAAATGGAAGCACTTTCCATCTTATTGTTTTAAGAAACCTAGTGATTGCTTACTTGTATCATTTTATAAATAATTATTTTGCTTTCATAAATTTTGTTTTCCACAATGACACAGAAAAATATTTGTTTAATTATTTAAGGAAAACTTAGCATCGTCCACTAGATACTAATGAAATTTAATTGCATGTCATAGGCATTCAGATATTTTAAGGATTTCAGAAGAACCTGTTTTTAGAGGAGGGGTGGGTTGATGGGTTTATCTTTTCCTTCTTGAATAATAGCTAAGTCCTATTTCAACAAGTCATCAATAGTTTTCTATGTCACTGAATGACCTTCTCACTCTTTCTTATAATTTCATATAATTTTATTTTACAGACATAATACATATTTTATCTAAGTTATCTGGTATATATTTTTTGATATATACAAAAACAAAGGCAAGAGGAGAAAAAAGATGAGCAGGTAATTTACCATAGAAGAAATACAATTAGCACATATGAGATAATGTACAACCTGACTGGAATTGAACAAAATATAAATTAAAACAATGAATATTATTTTCACTTATTTGAACAGCTATTTTTTAAAGCCATAAAATCCATTGTTAAGGAAGAAGAGGAAAATACGTGTTCTCATAAATTGATGCTAGCAATATCAAATTTTACAAACTTTCTGGAGGGTAGTGGTATGAATTTTGTGATGCATATCAAAAATGTTAAAATATAACACATAGCATTCATCAGTCCACTATGTAATTCCTCAACAAATACATATTACTACCCAATGACTGTGTAATAAATGTACAAAACAGTATTTTTACTGCTCTAATGGATTTAGAAGTCCTATATAAAAAGAACATGCACATATATAACTATAGAATACTTGGGGGCATCTGGGTTTCTCAGTCAGTTGAGTGTCCGACTTCAATTCAGGTCATGATCTCATGGTTCAGAGATTTCAGCCCTGTTTTGGGCTCTGCGCTGACTGCACAGAGCCTGGAGCCTGCTTCAGATTCTGTGTCTCCTTCTCTCTCTGTCCCTTCCCTGCTCATGCTCTGTCTCTTTCTGTCTCTCAAAAATGAATGAATGTAAAACAAAAAAATTAGAATACAAATTATTATGAAAGATGCATATCCATTGTTGTGATGAAGGAAAGTAAGACCTTCCTATAGAAGGTATTCAAGGCAGGTCTCTGATACCCTTTAGATAGGAAGGGGCCAGCCACAGTAAAAAGCCTTAGAAAATACTGTAGAAAGTGGAGACACTTGTGGCAAAGTCTCAAGGCTAGAAAAGAGCTTTCAGTTTTTATTAAAAAATTAAAAAACAAAACAAAACAAAATAGAGTGATTGTCAACAGCTTCGTTAGGAGGAAAATGAAACATAAGGTCAGAAAAACAGGTAAAAGTGAAAGCAAATACAGTTTAAGGTGAAAAGTTTAGATTTTATTCTAAGTGAGGTTTTTCTTCTACTGGCCTCTTCTCAACTCTGAGTTATGATTTCTCCTTTTAGGAACGAAAATATTTTCTGACTTTGCTAAGGATCACTGACAGTCACAGGCCTTTCTGGATTAGATCACATGACAGGAAGATCATGCAGGAATTTTCTGCTTTATTCCTGCCCATATAGCAAATTCTCTGTTGAAGACATGGCCAGACCACAATGGACCAAAAACCATTACCATCTAGGACCTGTTTGTATTGCATCTTGGGAGATTTATTTTCTTTTTCAAATTCATGTAGAGAGAAAAACTGAAATGTACAGGAATAGATGATTCCGAACAGATAGAAACAAGTTTGTAATATATCAGAGTTACGATGTTCTGGTCTGGCAGTCTTGGAGGTGTATCATTGAGAATGCCCTTTGTGAGCACTTGCTGCTCCCTTCAAAAGGTCTCCAGCTATGACATCGTTAGATCTGCTATAGTCCATGTGCCAAAGTCATGCCCTGTCTGCTTCCAGCTGATGGCTGAGAGCCATGGTGATACTGGAGTGTGACCAACCCTACCATATGTGGGACCCCTCTCACCAGCAACCTTGGTTCTGCACTCCCATCAGCCTGGATGAGACTTCCTCAGAGCTGCCCTGCAAACTAAGGCTTCTCCTACACAGTCTCCCTTGTTTCCCATGTTCCCTTCACAGGCATCAGTCCTGACTTGGAAGACGCTGTTTAAACCTGCTCCTCTCCCCTTTTGCCTTCACTGGCATTTGTCCCTAAGAAGTAATTTGTCAAGTAATTTCTTCTCAGAGGACCCAAACAGAAAACCTGATTAACTCCTAGTGTAGACAATAATATCCAAGGTAAATGCTAAAAACAAGAGCAAGTCAGAAGTCTTTCCCAGTCCTTTTTGGACTGTCCATGTTACTGCAGATTTTGACATGTGCATATAACATGTTTCCAAATTTAATCTCAACACTTTTACTTAATGTAAATAGAATTTAAATATTCTTAATCTTAACTCTCCTAACTCTCATTCTTTTATCGTCTTAAATGTACATATGGAAGCTATGAGTGAAAGTGGGGAGAGTTTATATTAGTCAAACAGCTATCAGTTTTATAATTAAGGAATTACACTCATTTCTGGTCATTGATATACCTTTTTGACCATGCATGTACATTACGTATCTGTGCCATCCTTTTATATTTTGCCAATTATTTCCTTTTTATTTGCTGATATGCGTGTAGCTAGGTATTTCTTTGTTTTTTTTTATATTAAATAAAATAGTCTTTAGTAAAAGCAGAACTATATATTCCCATAATATCAGAGTTGGTGATATCTAATATAATGTCTACTTTAGACTTCTACCAAATAATAAGAATGTTAGCAAATTGGAATAGAACAGATTTGTTATGTAAAGAACATATTTATTATATAAACAAAAGAGCAATTTTATTATTATTAGGGTTCTGTATGTACCACTCAAGCTCAATTGTCCAAAGAATAAGACCCACAGAGTCCAAAGGCGATGCCACTTGAACAAGTAATTATTAATCCACTTTCATGTGCCAGCACCTTTTGTGGGAAATGTGGGAGTGATAAAATAATCAAAGCTGTAGTCAAAGCTACTTACAATATAATAGTGAACATGTAAAGAAAAGAATAGGGTGTAATAAAAGCAATTATTGAATTTAAAAATAACCTGTGAAGCCCAGATTAAAGATCATTTGAGGATACTGGGGAAAGTTTCATGGAACACTATGAAAAATATAGCTTCAGTCAAGTGGACTAATTCACACTGTAGAGTGTGAGGAAGAAATGAATAAACAGAAAATGCACTGATAAAGTTCAGACAACTCTTTAGTAAACCAGTGAAAAAGAATAACTATAAAATGAGTGCCAGCTTGTGAGGAGTAGGAGAAGTTGCTAATTGTTTTGAGTGTTAGATTCTAGAATTTGTCAAATCCTTCCTGACTTCAGTTTATGGTATAGTTATAGCCCATTAAGATTAAGTGACTTTCCCAGATCATATAGTCTGTGTAAGTTTACACTCATAATGGGATGTGTTTCTCTCATTTTATTCTGGGGCTTTTTCTATTATACCATGTGCAAGGGCTGAAAATAGCACTATGCTTGCAAATTATTATTTCCATAATGATATTTTTTTATGCCCTTGAAATGATATAGAGCATATTCTTGGTTCATCAGATGAGCATCGAGAATCCAACTATAGATATTCCAAAATGAAACAATTCACCTCCTTCTTATTGGGTAATAGATGAGGTTAGCTCCTCCCTTAGCATTGCTTTACCTACAGAACAAATCTAGCTTTTGACATTTCCTTGACTTGTCACTTAAGTCAATCCTCAATATTCGCAAGAGAAGTTAGACAAGAGAGGAATCCATGTGCTATGATTCCTGTAAATCCAGATGCTACAGTATATAAAATTCCAATGTAAAAAAGATGGAGAGGCACCAGAATTAAGGACAAAAAAATGATAAAATGGCGATTTTTCATATCTTTCTAAATGCTATTCCCTTCATCATCAGTTTACTCAGTGCAGTTACAATGGAAAGGGGAGATAATTTAAAGTTAGTTTCTAAAATCTTTGTGAAATTTTCTGACTTTGCGTGGGATTTTGCATGATTCATACCACATTGGGAAGGTCGTGTAGCCATGAAATTTCCCAACTTTCCGCCTTCAATAGTTATTGTCGTTATTTAAGCTATCCCTGGGGTCACAGAAGCTTCTGTGCCTGTTTCCCAGAATATATAAAACATTGGACTGAAAAACCTGACTCACTTTTCTCTCTCTCCATCTATAAATTGATAGGAAAAAAAGCAGACAGGGGCAATCTGGGTATAGGGATAAGGATATAAGGTATGTTTTGGTAATTTTCAGCCAAGTACTCTAGCTCTGGTCAAAGTGAGTGATCTGAACATTTGAAACAAATTGGTAACCAGCTAATAGGTCATCTGTTTAAGATATAGTTTATTTTATTTCAAGGTAAGAGTTTTTAGCTTATTTCTTTAATGCTCTTTAAGACTGGAATGCTCATTTTTGAGAGACTGGGTTATATAAGAAGTATTTACATGTGCATTACTAAAAAGAATTGGATAGTTTTGGGAGAGAAATTCATTGTGACATTTTATAACTTAGAATATTATTTCATCCTATTGGTCTGTGTTCTTTTAAATTACAGATGCATTCTGCATGCAAGGAGAGTGGTCATCATTTGTTTGACCAAGGAGTAAGCACTGAAAGAATATAGGTATTACTGGTAAATGGCACAGTCTTCAGTGATGAAAAGACATACATTTTAAAAATGTTTTTATTTAAATTCCACTTAGTTAACATATAGTGTAATATTATTTTTAGGTCTACAATATAGTGAGTCAACACTTCTATACAATACCTAGTGCTCATCACAAGTGCCCTCCTTAATCCTGATCACCTTTTTCACTCAACCCCCACCATCCTCCCTCTCATAGCCATCAATTTGTTTTCTATAGTTAAGGGTCTATTTTTTGGTTTGCCTCTCTCTCTCTCTCTCTCTCTCTCTCTCTCTCTCTCTCTGTGTCTCTTTTTTCTTTGCTTCTTTCTTAAATTTCTTAAGTTCTACATATGAGTGAAATCATGTAGTATTTGTTTTTTTCTGACTGACTTATTTCAGTTGGCATATTACTCTCTAGCTCCACCCATGTTGTTGCAAATGGCAAGATTTCATTTTATTCACAGTTAGGTAACATTCTAATTTTACAAATCAAAACTGCAATGAGATATCACCTCACAAAATGGCCAAAATCAACAGCACAAGAAATAACACGTGTTGATGAAGATGTGGAGAAAGGGGAACCCTCTTGCACTGTTGGTGGGAATGCAAACTGGGGCAGCTGCTCTGAAGAACAGTATGAAGATTCCCCAAAAAATTAAAAATAGAGGTTCACCTGGTGGCACAGTCAATTAAGTGTCTGGCTTTGGATTTTGGCTGAGGTCATGATCTCCCAGTATGTAGGTTCAAGCCCCACCTTGGGCTTTGCACTAACAGTGTGGAGCCTGCTTGGAATTCTCTCTTCCTTCCTCTCTCTCTGCCCCTCCCCTGCTTGCACTTTCTCTCTCTCAAAAATAAACACTAAAAAAAAAAAGTTAAAAATAGAACTACCTTACAATATAGCAATTGTACTACTAGATATTCCCCCAGAGAATACAAAAATAGTAATTCAAAAGTACTAATTCATGCACCTTGATGTTTATAGTAACATCATCTTATAATAGCCAAATTATGGAAAGAATCCAAGTGTCCAACAACTACATATCTTAGTTTTTCCTTTTTCATCTTGACATATAATAAATATCTAAATCTACATCACTTATAAATGGACATTAATAGATTTAAATTCAAAAGTTATGTTATTTCAGTTACTACTGCAATTTTTGTTACAACTTAAGATACTGAATTCTTACATTTATGCCATAGACACAATGAAATGGAAATAAAAGGGTATCTTCAGAGATTAGGCAGTCCATTAAGCTTCTCAATATTTTAATATCAATATCTGAAAATAGTAATAATGGTACAAACTCATTGAATAATATATTGAGTAATTGCATACAGTTTAATTCTTTTATTTCCCCATTAGCCAATCCAGTCATTGCCAGTTATGACAAAAGTGGAGTTTGTTTTTGGTACCCATACTCTTATAGGAAGATACATGCCCTGATAGTAAAAGTTAGTAATCATACTTTTATATGGCTTTATAGTTAACAAGGCACAAGTGATTTCTTCTAATCCTTTTAACAACAGTATGTTTTAACGAAGAACAAATGAAGTTAGCTATCTGTAGAACCAGGATGAAAACTTGTGTATTCTGAATCTGTGACTAGTATTATTTTCACTATAGCATAATGAAGGAAATAGAAATAAGCGGTGATGACAAACTGAAAGAAGATATAGATTCACTAAACCTAATTTTAATCATGAAAAAAATCATAACCATAGAACAAAAAGGAAGTGCCAATTAAAAGAACAGAATTTTGCACATAAAACCTGATTTTGAGGTCCAGAAGAGAAAACCTACCTCAGTCCATAAAGATCATAAAGATCATTAGAAGTTAAAGTTGAGTAGATTAAAGATTTTACTGATTCTACATCAAGATTCGTATCTCATTGCCAGGACAGAAGAATACACAATATAGGCATTTATAAATGCCTTTATAAATACATTTATATTTATATTTATATTTATATTATTTATATTTTATATAAATATATAAATTTTATATAATTTTAAATTTATATAAATTTATTTATAAATATAAATAAATTTAAAATATATATTTATATTTATAAATAAATTTATATAAATTTATATAAATATAAAAATATTTATATTTATAAAGGCATTTATAAATGCAGCATTAAAAGAAAGGGAAGTAACAGTTATTGAGTATTTACCATATCTTAACAACTAGAAATTTTTACATACAAATATTCATTTCATCTATAGCTTCTAAAAGGCATTGTTAAAAAAATTATCTTTGTGGTCATCCATTATCATTCCCAACTTCGTGTTGAATAATACCATGAGGATTATTTTGAGAAAGATACTATGTATGCTTGAAATGAATATATATTCTGCAGTCCTTGCATGTAGTGCTCTCTCAACATATATCCCTTCGTAGAGTTGTCACTTGTGTTGTTTATATTCTGTTTTTTACTTTATTGCTTTATCTTTCATAAATTACTCATAGAATTGTTGTGGATTCTTCTATTTCTTCTTGTAGTTGTCTCAATACTTGCTTTAAATATAATCTAAATTTATCAGAATATTTATATCTTTATCATGAACTGAATTTTATAATTTTGCAGTGTATATCACTCTAATGATGCTTTCTGCCTTAAGATCTAACACATCCTAGATGTTTTTTTTTACTGCTCTTTGACTTATTTTCCCATTCTTTTAATTTCACTCATATTTTTTCTTTAGCTACTTTAGATGTGTGTCTTGTATCAACATGTTTTCCTACTTAATAAAGTATAAACAAACTTGGCTATAACTGATGAATTTTGTACATTTACATTTAATGGAATTACTACTATATTATATTTACATCTTCCTATAATTTTTCTTTGAATTTTCCTTTTGTCCCACTTGTTCTATGTTTCTTTTTCTTTATTTTTGATGAACTTAGAACTTTTAAAATTTTATTGAATTAATATATACATACAGAGAACTTCACATAATAATTGTAGAGCTTGGTGTATTAATACAAAATAAATCTAGGTAATAAACATTTTGGTCAAAAATAGAGAGCATTACCAGCAGCTTAAAGAACCCAGTAGTATCTCTTTATAATCTCTTACCTCTCTTTCTTCCTTCTACAAAGACAGTCACTATACTACCTTCTAAGACTTTTATAAATTAAGTTTGCCTCTGTTTGAAAGTCTATGAATGGAATCATGGAGCAGGCATTCTTTTTGTCTGGTGACTTATGATAAATATTATGTTTTTACAACATATTTGTATACTTGTGTATAATTATAATTAGCTTAGTGTCAATGTTTTATGGAATCTAGTTATAATGTACTAAAATTTTTAACCCTGCTAATGTTTATGGATTTTTTTTGTTTACACTTTTTGGTAACTATAAACACTGAATGTATTTATAACATTCTTGTACATGGTTTCTGTTGCATAAACACATGTATTTTCTAGAGTAGTGGTCATTAAGCAAGGGTGAATTCCACCTTCCCAGGGGACACTGGCAATGTCTGGTAACATTTACATATGTGACAACTGGAGAGGGTGGTTACTACTAGCATATTGTGGGTAGAAGATAGGGATTTGGAAAAATATTCTCCAGTCACAAAATAGCCTCCCCAAAGAAAGACTATTCTACTCAAACTGTCAATCATGACATGGTTGAGAAATCTCCTTAGTGGGGAATACTTATGAAGTATTGTGATCTAGATTAAGTCCTCATATGTTAGTCCTTTATTTTTCCCCAATGCTCTTATATTTACATTTTTAGGAAAAAATGCATCAATATTGATTTCCATTTAAAAATGGCTGAAAATTTTATTAAGATTGCACTGCACGCATAAATCAGCTTGTAAAAAATAGATATCTTTATATATTTTTTCAGATGTTTATTTATGTATTTTGAGAGAGAGCATGAGTGGGGGAGAGACAGAAAGAGAGGGAGAGAGAGAACCCCAAGCAGGCTCTGCTGGTGGCTCTTAAAAAAAAAAANAAAAAAAAAGAACAGTTTTAGGAAAAAACTGAGTGACTCAATCAGTTAAGCATTGGACTCTTGGTTTCAGCTTAGGCCATGGTCTCAAGGTTCAGGGGATCGATCACACCCCACATCACACTCTGAGCTGACAGTGCCAGAGCCTGCCTGGGAAATCCTTTCTCCCTCTCTTTCTCTGCTCCTCTGCTTCTCTCTCTCTTCTCTCTCTCTTTCTCTCTCTCTCAAAATAAACAAATAAACTTAAAAAAATAAAAGTTTTATATATTGTTTTTTACTGTAGAATTTTCATTTGCTCCCTGTTCTATTTATTGATCTTATTTCTGTGTCAAAGTTTTCATTCTTGCCTTATAATATTTTGAAGTCATTTGAAGGGACTCTCCTGTTACCCATGGTTTTTCTTTGTGGTTATGCCTTTTGTCTCCTCTTATGCTCGTTAGTTTTTTCTACTGGGTGATGGTCACTGTGAATGTAAAATTGCCGAGATAATTTGAGGTTCTGTATGATGTTATCTTCCTTAGAAGTTTAATTAAATTTGCTTTTGGCAGACTGTTAGCCTAAGGGCAATAATCATGTTAATCAAGTAAAGGATTAAGTATTTGAATTGGAGGGTTAGTCCCTGTGAGGACTGATCTGTTTCTAGTTCTCCCTAACTCCCGGTGTCTAGGCCTTCTGAGACCAATTTAAATTTTGAGTTGTTAGAGGGGATTTTCTCCATAACTGGATTAGTACTTCCATTTTTGTTCTCCCAATCCTATAAGGAAAATATTGTGTGAGTTTCCATATATTGTAAACACAAAGTGTGTAGCTCTCATTAAAGCTTGTGTTAATATTAGTATCAGCCCCTTCACAAGTACTTGTGGCTTACACTTCCCTAATTAGATAAATTTCATGACTTTGGCTCTGAGACTATCTCCAGGCCCAGTTGAAGTTAAGGCTGTGCTCGCTGATACATTTTGTTCTGGAAAAGACTATCTTCATAATTGATAGGACTGAATCTGCATTTGACAGGCATCACAGATTTCAGCTTTGAAAGGCTTGGGGGAGCAGGATCTGACAAGTGGGATGGGATGGAAGTGAGCTCTTTAACATTTTAAATGTACATAGTTATGTAAATGCACATAGTTATGTGTTAAAAAGCAACATTTTCTCTATTGAGTTCTCAGTGTTCAGAATAGAAACCAGAACAAATTAAAATTATGTAATGAAGCAAAGATCTCTTTCTCAGCCAGGAAATCATTTGCCTTGTTTTCTTCCCCCATGATGATTCACATCAGAAGAAAAGATGTAAAACTGCTAATATGAAATTAGCCAATTAGAAACAGAATGTTGGAATCCATCAGTTTATGTGTGTTTCTTCCAGTTGTCTTCCTATTTGTTTTTTTTAGAAAAAAAATATTTTGGCATAGAAAAAGCTGTCATTTTCCTCCACTTGATTCAATGTTATATTACCTCTCAAAAATGGGTAAAGCCAAAATGTTCTCTCCTACTTACATCCTTAAAAAAATAAAAAAGAGCCAGTGGTAAAATCTTCTTTGTTCAAGTGAAGATATATTTCTTTTATATCTTTCTAACTGCCATTTTAAGCAAATTTATTTTTCTTTATGATTTTTATAATGGTAGAGAGTCCAATTCTCCTACTTATCTATGATTGCATACTTAAATAGAAGGAATTTTATATCTTAAAATTTCCAATTTAAATGTTTTCAGACCTTCAAGGTCTATATGCTTATCTTGATATCATGTTGGTCACATATGTCCATTTGGTGTTATATGCTCATGTTGGTGTTGAGCTGCTTTATTTTCTGTATACAAAGAATTCATTTTGCCCATAAGTATTTATAACTTCCTACTGGTAGTTGCTCTCACATATCAGGGTTGGATCAATTCTCCTTGTAAGATATTGAATCTAATTCCAGTTCTTCAAACTAATGAAATAGCAGTGCGGTATTTTTACAAAGGAGATACATACAGTATCTTGAGACAAATATTCCATGTCTATAGTAGTCTACCATTTGGACTATGAGTGTTATAATCATCTCTTTCTATAATATATCCTTCAAGAGTTTACAGTACACTGAAACTAACATCTGCTTTGGAGTGTTCTCGATTATATGTAACTGTTGCTTCATAAATACCGTAAATTCAGTTTCACATTGCTAACTGGGTTCTACATTGTCCATTTGGATAAGTGATTGCTACCTCAAGATCACATAATAAATCAAAGTCATCATAATTTCCCCACCCCCATCACCCAACCAATTCAACTTCTAATTTTTTTTGTTTCTAGAAATTCTACCAATGTAACTTAATAATTAATGTCAACAAACTTTATTGAACATAGATATGTGTGAGGCACAAACCAATCTCTAAAAGAATGTATTATCTGTGTCTCATGATGCAGTATACAATTGTAAGTTACAGAGTCGGCTTTTTCTCTAATTGATGGGCCTGGAAAATAAAAACATGCAAATCTTATACTTCAGACGGTCTCTGGATTGTAGAACCTCAGATCTATCTTGTCACTGGTTTGAAAAATACATTATTTTCAAAGAATGTTTATGATACTCATGAAAATGCTCAGAGTTCTTAAGATGCAATCATAATTGACCAGGCACCCTGGTAATATTCATAAGTGAATAGGATCCCAGCTATCAGACAAAAATGGACCATGCCTTTTACTCACTAGTGATCATAATGGCATAAAAGAGTTGCAATGTGCTCTTCGATACATAATGAAATTTCCTTTTCTTGTTCAGGTAGAATGCAGTATTTAATACAGCTAATGTTGGAGTGCTTGGGGGACTCAGTCAGGTAAGCTTCCAACTTTGGCTTAGGTCATGATCTTATGGCTCATGGGTTCAAGCCCCATGTTGGGTTCTGTCCAAACAGCTCAGAGCCTGGAGCCTGTTTCAGATTCTGTGTCTCTTTCTCTCTCTGTCCCTCCCCTGCTCATGCTCTGTCTGTCTCTCAAAAATAAACATTTAAAAAAATAATAAAAAATACAGCTAGTGTGTCATTCATTGACTGATCAAGATTTAATAGAATTGTCAGTATCAAATATCTCATAATTTTTCCTCTTCATTATGGCTTCACTTTCTGAATCCACATGGAAATTACTTACGAGTTTGTACTCTTACGATGAACTTTGTTTCACATATATTAAACACTGAGTGAAATCTTACTACATGCAAGGCTTCTGCTTCCAAGTAAAGTTTCTTTCAATCAGCACATCTTATGGTGAATGTGAAACATAATGAAAATTTTAAAAAATATTCAAGAATAATATTGAAGTCATTGATTATTTCACCTCCAGCAAATTGTGAAGAGATGCTACAAACAGGATTTCAAACCCAAGTCTCTTTGGAGATGTAAATCCAGTCATAAAAATATGAAATAAAAACCACTTTTCCTCTTTTGAGTTTAATACAGTGTGCTGTCCTGTCAAAAGAACACACTTGGAAGAAGAAATGGATACATTTATATGCTAAAGGAAATTTCACAGTTTGTTTCTTTAAGTTTCAAATACTTCAACTTCCTCCCTCTCCCCCCCCCCCAAGCCATTGGTGGTCACAATCACTGAAAAGTGCCAATAATAGTAGAGGCATTTGCACTGCTGCAAATTTTTAAGTGGAAACTCTTGCCAACAAACACCAGCTGTACTGTGATCCTTTACTGCTGTCTCATTTCACTATTCAACAGCTTTTTTCTCCCTTTCTATCATGGCTTGGAAATGTGTGGTGAGAATTTCAGATCTCAACACATATCATAGAGTGTTTTAAAAATCATACAGTTGCCATGATAAAGAAATTTTAGATAAGCAACAACAGAGGAGAAAACAAGTGCTTGTGGCATCAGTTTAATTACTTCCATATTCAAAGCACAAGCAGGAATTCTATTTGCATTTAATCTGTTAGAACAATGATCACTCCTGCCAGACTTTATTAAATGGTTGTGCAAGCTACCCAGCTCCATAAGATGTCGCTGCAGAGCTAAGTCCTCAAAGCCCTGATAAATAGACCAAATAAATCTTAAAAGAATTTTGATACGTTAAAAAAAAAAAGCTTTCTGAGAATTTTAATAAGCTATTGACTTTAAGACCCTTATTATAAAAACAACACAACTAGTCTCCTTCTACTGATGCCTTATTTGGTTTTTCACTTACTGTTGAGACATTTATTTTGCAATGAACAAGGCAAAACTTATGTTTGCTTACTATGAAGCAAGAGTATTTGTTAATTCATTATTTGGAATTATTTTATGTTAAATGAACCATATAATTTATACTGAGGCTTGAATTCTGTTGTCACTTCAATCATCTAAGATTTCATTTCATTTCATTTAAAAAATTCCAAAGGAAAGAGGGGGCAAATAAATCATTAACACTTTTGAAATCCAATGTGTCTGACTTACTCAACTGCCCTTAAGCAATATGATAGTGCCTACTGACTAAAAGAAATGTAAAAACCACAGGCAGAGTACATACAGTTTTCACTCCCAGGTTCAAAAGGCTTACGCTCTGACATTCTCTGAGACCTAGTCCAGCTCTTCTGCCTGTGAATCTCCTCAGCCTATGAGTTCCTGTTATACTTTAAGATCTTTTGGGTTCTATCATTTCACATGTTCTAGTGAGTATCTTAGTTATCTATGTGCTTGGCTTCGATTCCTCAAGCTTCCTGAGATTGGACACTCTGCTTTCCTCCTTCTTATATAATAAAATGAGCAGAGCTAAAGCAGCAGAACAAAAACCAAACTTATGCATGCAGTAAGCTTTACAGTTCAGATTTTTGAATCCTTACTAATCCCTGCAAAATTGAGAGTCCCGTTTAGAATCATCTCCACTTTATCACTTAGAATTTGTTCCCAAAGTTACACAGAGACATGACTCAAATTTGATGACTCAAATGATAGGCATCGTTCTATCCATAGAGCACTTCCATTGCACACAGAAGGCGCTGAATAAATTTTTCCCTTTTTCTGAATTCATAGACTCACAAACAGCCCTTTCCTAAATGTGTATGAGGCATATTTTTTGACACTTTGCTTACTCTCTGCTGAACTATTGAATACCTCTTTTCACCATCCCATTTTGGGCTGCAGTCAACCTACTTTCGGGAATTTCATAAATAAGTTTTCAGAGGTTCTCTTCTATTGACTTATTTAAGGTTGTTTCACATCACCTCTACTCATGAGGATTCTGGTTGCAAATCAAAGAAATGTTCTTTATCTTAAGCAACAAAGGAACCTATTGAAAGGACTTCAGGAAGATCACAGGCAGACAAAGCTGGCTTGGGTTAAAAAGAGCCACAGAAAAGCGAGGTAGAGAAAGAGTCTTGTCAGGACCCTGGATCTTCTACATCGCCTTTCACTGCCATGCCTGGGCTCTGCCATTCCTCAGGTCTGCCAGGCATAGCAGTCATCCCAAATAATCTCACGAGGACCCTTGGCTTTTCTGTAGTTCCTAAAAATATCCTGCCTTGATTAGAAGCATATGCTTGCCTATGCCTAGGTAACTCAGAGTCTGAATGGAAAAAACAACTAAGTTTTCCATAAATGATGAAGAGATAAACCCGAGCTTCTGTTGCTTGACACATACTTCCCAAAGACCCCTACTGATCAGATATAAGGAAAAAGCAAAATAAGGGATTACTTGATATAAGCGGGCAAACAAATGAAATAGAATTTTGACAACTGTATGGCTCTCAGGCTAAATTTCCTGCTAAGACATCTATATGCCAAGAGGCCTTGAGTGACTAGATATTCTGAACAAACACTAAATCAGACTCAAGAACATCTGTTACATAGACTTAGTCTTCCATAGCAAGTGTCTATTATGGCAGAGAAATAAAAGTCAATACTGGGATTAATAAAGGTTAGAAGGGACCTGTGCCTTACCTCGTAGATTTTGGGAGCCATTACAAGTTTTTACACCCCAAATCTCTGGTGAAAACTACTACTAATGTGACTGTGCTCAAACTAGCTTCTATGAGGCAGTGTGAAGAAGATATTATTCCCTGTATAAGGTGTCTGCGTATACCTCAAACATCTGTATATTGATGAATGAGGCACACAGCCATAACACTGAAGTGGACTAAGATTAAGAATTCAAAAATTAATTTTATCTCTTTATATTCTTCTTGTATTTTATGTAGTTTGATTATATGACTTAGATTTTATAGACATTATCGTACACAGTATTTAACCTTTATTTGTAGATAATTGCTTGAAAATATTTTCAAGTTATTGGGAGACCTGCTGTGAAAATGTATTATATTCCTATGTAAATTATAGTGAGTATATAAATATTTAGTGAGTTCTGAAGATTGAGATCTTCCGGAAGCAAGTTTTGGGAAAAAGGTAGGACTTTGTTATCACTTGCTAAAACTTCAGATTAAGAACTCCTTCCTTTGGCAACGGGATTAAAAATAGTTGGTCTTCTTACTCCAGTTTTAACCAACTTTATCTGTCTCTCCAAAGATTGAATAAAAATTGCTCTAATAAAAATAATTTTAAGTGATTTATTTGGTCTTCAGTTTTCTCACTGGAAGACTACATGCAGAAAAACACTTTGAGGTTGTGTCATTTCTAAGATGTTGTTAATTACTATAGACGGAGAGAAAAATAATCATCTCACCAGTAAGTAGCGGTAACATACAAATTCATTAGGTATATTTTTGTCGTTTACTTAAAGGTCTTAAAATTCTCGTTTAATTTCATTTATATAGCACTTCCTCTAAAAGAAAGGAGAATATATGTTCCTTTTTTAAAAAAAGATGGAGGGAATAATAATGTTGCATTGTGTTCTCTTAAACCCAAGTTTGAGTCATCTCAAAAATGTTTTTTAAGATAGAAATGATTGCTTAATGTTTCTTCATTCAGGATATTCACATTTCTATATCCCTTTTTCTACTACATCATCTCTGCCACAAAATATAAACCTGACAAACTGGCCTTTTTGATATTCTATTTCCTTTCAAATGAAATAGAAAATGTCATAGTTGATACAAAATATTAAGAAAAAAACTGGTCTTCTAATTGGAGAGGAGAATAGAAAAACTAGCAAATATATGAGTTGAAATTAGTAGTGCATGAAGCACAGAGGTGATGCTGATCGGTTGACAGACCTCCAATTTCACACTGCCACGGTACATTCTTTGGCAAATTCAATGGAAGGAAGAACCAACCAACCGGAAGCAATCTAACATAGTCAAACCCACGTCCGTTTAATTGATTCTGGTTCCTTAGAAAATGCTAATAACAATGCCACGTGTTGTGTTTTTGCAGAGTCAGTAGTTAACATGATTATTTTCCTGTTGGTCACCACATGCTGTCCTTGCTATCATCATTGGCTCCTACAGAAATAAAATGCCTAAGGGTTACCACAGGCTGACAGACAGAGCAGGCCAAATTATACATTGCATCATACCATATGCCAAACCACAGATTAGGATACCACAGCACTGTAAAAAAAAAAAAAAAAATGTCTTATGATTTTGAGAACTTTACAGAAGACAGGTATTTTTCTTATCTATTATCTGGAATTATTTTTATGAAATGATGATAAAATACACATGGCAGGCTGTGAGTGCCAGTGGAATCCTAATTAGAAGGAACATTCAAAAGCCCGGCCCTGAAGAGCTCACTAAGTTTGATGGAAGAGAATCTGGATTCGGCTAGCGGCATTTGTTCTACTCTCATTTTTAATTAGCATCAAGGAGTTTAATTAGAAGTATAGCATATGAGAATCACAGGGAATGCAACAGCTAGAAGGGACCAGAGACTTCTCTGGTGCAGCTGCTTCATTTTTCCCAATCAGGCAGGGAAGATGTGGGGAAAAGATGAGACTTAATGCGTAGCAAATGCAGAGCCCAGATGGAAATGTGCATGCTTGTCGGCCTGCTCGAAAAATACACACACACATATAGTACATTCATTAAACATGTATCCCCACCCCCACCCCAGGATTGTCTTCTTCTTACAGATTGTGGTGAGATCACTACTGAGGAAGGAAATCACACAAATGATAAAGGCCCTTGGTAGTGTGTTTTGCTTTCTGTGTCTTCCCAGAACCCCTCCATACATATGATGCAGCAAAACCAACTGATCCTCATTTACTTATTCAACAAATATTTTTGAGCAACATTTATGCATCAGACCCTTTTATCAGATAGGAAATAAGAAGTTCAGGAGGAAAGAGAATGAGAATCTTCTGCACCACAGAAAAAACTTAGAAACTCAGAATATGTCTAGGTATCTTATTACATGTTTTACTTTAAGTCTTATACCAGTTAAATTCAGTTCTACATCATGATACCAAGTTTCTCCCAGCAACAGCTGATGTGATAGTGTCAACAGTCAATATGCTCTTAAGCAAACAGTACTAAGCCAGGAATCAGGAGTTTTGTATTCTAGTCCTTCTGCCTGAACATTAGTTGAGCAAAAAAGAAAAAAAAAAGTCAAATATCTTAATATCAGTTTATTTGTCTAGAAAGTGAACTTGAATTACACAATTTTAGGAACTGTTATATCTCCAATAGTTATTGTTTTCAGGAATCTGTTTATACCTAAATGAAGCAGGCAGTCAAAGTGATATGGAAATGTGAGAATTTTAAGGCAAGACTCCTTAATATGACTTATTAAGATTTTCAGGTTCAAATCCTTTGCCTAACTAGTTCCTCTACACACATTTCTTAACTTGTGAGAGTATCTGCTGAATAGTGTGCTCAGGAATATTTTTGGTTCAATTTCAGGGTTTGAATTTCATCTATTAAATGAAGTAATGTTTTGGATGAGAAGGTATCTAATAGAATTGCTTTCATATGAATTTTTCAAATGGTAAAGTAAATGAATTTGCCAAGTGGTCTTTTTAAATTTTTATTTTACTTATTTTTGAGAGAAAGAGAGAGAGAGAGAGAGAGAGAGCAAGCAGGGGAAGGTCAGAGAGAGAGAGAGACACAGAATCTGAAGCAGGCTCCAGGCTCAGTCCTGTCAGCACAGAGCCCGATGCAGGGCTTGAACCCAGGAACTGTGAGATCATGACCTGAGCCGAAGTCGGATGCTTTACCGACTGAGCCACCCAGGTGCCCCCCATGTGGTCTTTAAACTAGGAAGGAAGAAGACAGACTTGAAAGCAATTCCTCATGTATTTCTCATATTTATAAGTTATAAACTAAAACCAAAGATGAAAGTGTCTTCTGTCCTAAAAGGAAAGGAGTCAATTCAACAGAATTTATCACCATCCAGCCATGGCACTCTACGCAACATTGTGTACTCACAATGGCTCTACTTCAACATTATAGTAGAGACAATCATTGTTAAGATCTATGTGGTAGAGACAATGATTGTTGCTATCATATACATTTACTATATTTCTGACACTGTCCTAAATTATATGTATTAACTTATTTAATTTATGCAATCTTATGAGTCTATGATGCTTTTAGTAGATGTACATGAAGCAGCATGAAGTCAAGAAAGAGATAGCTTTTCTTTCTTTTTTTTTTTTCAAGTTTATTCATTTATTTTGAGAGAGAGAGCACGTGCGCCACAGGTTGGAAAGGGTCAAAGAGAGAGGGAGAGGGAGATCCCAAGTAGGCTCCATGTTGTCAGCACAGAGCTCAATACAGGGCTCAGTGTCACAAATTAAGTCATGAGATCATGATCTAACTCAAAACCAAGAGTCGGATGTTTAACCAACTAAGCCACTCAGGTGCCACAGGAATAGCCTTTCAACTATCAGATAATTCGAGAAATTCTACTCAATTCATTTGATTCTGGTGTAAGCAATTCTCTGGAAATGGAGTGGATGGGTTTTTGTAGTATTTAGAGAAAAGTACTGTATTAATAAGTCAACCAGTTTGTTCTTTGCACAAATAAAGCCATAGTCTGCATATGCTAAAAAGGTTATCTCAAAAGTTCCATCTCCAATAGTTTTTGAAGCTATTATGTTAATTTAATGATATGGTTTTGGTTTGGGAGCAAATAACGGTATCAAGAGAAGAAGAGGGGTGCCTGGGTGGCTCAGTCGGTTGAGCGTCCGACTTTGGCTCAGGTCATGATCTCACGGTTTGTGGGTCTGAGCCCCTCGTTGGGCTCTGTGCTGACAGCTCAGAGCCTGGAGCCTGTTTCAGATTCTGTGTCTCCCTCTCTCTCTGACCCTCCCCTGCTCACACTGTCTCTCTCTCTCTCGGAAATAAATAAAATATTAAAAATTTAAAAAAGAAGAAGAAATATTTATATCAATGATGAAAAGTTGAAAGTGTTCTTATTTTTATTGAGAGGATTGTAAAAAAGAGTTTGTTGGATTTATGACAACAAAGGAAATAAAGGGGAAATAAAACTCTGTTTGTTACTATTAGAACATTTGTAGTTTAAAGAGTAAGAAAATAGGGGTGACTGGGTGGCTCAGTCAGTTAAGTGCCTGACTCTTAACTTCACTTCGGGTCATGATCTCACTGGTTCATGAGTTCAAGCTCCCTGTAGGGCTCTCTGGTGACAGTGCTGAGCCCGCATGGGATTCTGTCTCCCTCTCACTTTACTACTCCCTCACTTGCTCTCTGTCTCTTTCTCTCTAAATAAATAAAATAAACTTTAAAAAAGGAGTAAGAAAGCTGTTTAGAACCATGAAAATAATTCAGGAAAAAATAGTACTGAATAAGAGACTATAATAGAGACATTGAGAAAAACATTATGCTCAGGAATAATGTTTAAGTGACCTATTTTTTTTAAGATGTACAACCTTAAGAGTTCCATAACTTAAGCTGCCTGCATTTAATTTAAAAGTCTTATGGAAAAATCAATTAGCGTTCATTAAAAGCTGAGTTAACATTACAAAATTTGTGGGAGAGCCGACTGAAGAATTTGCAACATGAAAAACACAAAGAAAGAAGCAGAGGACTTTCTTTATCAAAAACCAATGTAACATAAGGACATAATATGACAATTAGAGGGCAAAAACATATGAAGAACAGTAAGGATATGAAGGTAAAGAAAATATATTATGGAGCCAGCAATTTTTAAAGCTAGAAATAAAGGAAATATATGAAATTCTAAATTACTATGTAACAGAAAATTTCAAAATGGTTTTTAATACTAAAACTCAATCTCATCTTTAAAATTACTGTGAACATAGTACAGCTGTAAATAAGTTATATTAAACAATAAGTAAGTAGGTAAATTAACTTGTCATCAGAGCTTTTGGTTGTTATTTTTTTTTCTGAGCCTACAAAGAAATAGTTATAATGATTATCTTGTGTCCCTTAAAATGGGAATTTGGGGGAACCTAGGTGGCTCAGTCGGTTGAGTGTCCAACTTCAGCTCATGTCAAGATCTCTCAGTTTGCGAGTTTGAGCCCCATATCTGGCTTGCTGCTGTCAGCACAGAGTCCACTTTGGATCTTCTGTTCCCCTCTCGTTGCCCACCCCCCCAAGCTTGCTCTTTCTTTCTCAAAAATAAATAAATATTTAAAAAAATTTCCTTGGTGGGGGGCATCTGAGTGGTTCAGTTGGTTAAGCTTCCGAGTTAGGCTCAGGTCATGATCTCATGGTTGGTGGGTTCCAGCATGCATCAGGCTCTGTGCTGACAGCTCAGAGCCTGGAGCCTATTTCAGATTGTGTGTCTCCCTCACTCTCTCTGCCCCTCCCCAGCTCACAATCTGTGTCTCTCTCAAAAATAAATAAAGGTTAAAAAATTAAAACAAAAACTTTTAATGAAAAGTTGGCTAAAAGTATTAATTATTGAGAATGCATATGTATCAGTCAGCTTAGGCTGCCATAACAAAATACCACATAGACTCAGTGGTTTGAATGTCAAGAACTTATTTCTTACAGTTCTGCAGCCTGGAAAATCATGACTAAGGTGCTGGTAAATTTGGTTTCTGATAAGAGTGCTCTTACTCGTTTGTAGACAGCAGCTCTCTTTCTGTGTCCCCACATGGCAAAGACAGTGAGCTCCTGTGTCTTTCTTTTCATAAGGTCACCAGCCCTTTGTATTAGGGTCCCACCTTATGACCTCATTTAATCATCTCCTCACAAATATTTTCTGATTCAAATATAGACACATTTGGGGGTTAGGTCTTTAACATATGTATTTTGAAGGGACACAATCCTGTCCACAGCAACATAGAAATTTGGAATTGGTTCAGATGACTGGGTATCATGTGCCTCATCCTTTCTTCTTCCATTTTTGCCATTAAATTTTTGATAAATGAGAAAAACCAGAAGCATTTAATTTTACTTGAAAAATGAGCTATCAAAGGAAAGAGTAATGGGAGAAAACCAAGCTTGCCTATTGAATCGTTTTCAACCTGATTTTAAAAGCTGACAATATTTATATTTAAATACAAAAAAAAAAAAACAGTATAAAAACATTGTTTTTAATCTTATCCTGAAGGGAATGCTGAAAGTAGATCACCATATTTCATGGTGAGATAAAGAGCAAGCTCTAATATGGCCCAGATAATAAAACAACATTGGTGGCAGCAGCACCAATGGAAATGCTTCTTCAGAATCATAATACAAAATAAAACGACTTTCCTCTTAAATGGGGCATCTCACCTTGTTTAAGGTAGACAAAATTTGACCCAGACTAATCAGACATTTTTAAATAAAGCAAGCCATCCCACTCCTAAAAAGGTTCCCTAGGATCACCTTAGCTCAGAGAAAAAAAAATTAATGTGCCCAGAAATCTAGAGGACATGCCTATTTGAATATACCAGGGAGAAATTTAAATTATTCACCAATTCCAACCAACTCACCACATCTTCCCTGGATTAATTTAAGTTTCAAATATATCTATCCCAGTTTCTACTCTAGCCCTCTTAAAGCCAGTTGTCAAAATAGCTGTCAGAATGATCTATTAAAAATGGAAATCAGGTCACATGCCTCTTCTACTTTAACCTTTCCGGTGACCTCTCATAAAACACAAACTATTGACCTGATTTGTAAAGCACCACATGGACTAGTGTCTGCCTATTTCCATGCATTCATGTCTTGTCACTGTCCTCCTTACCCACTAAGCTCAGAAGGCCACACTACACTGAGTGTCCTTGAATTCATCAAACTCATTTGTATCATGCTCTTGACTCAAGGACATTGGCAATGGATTTCCCATTAAAAAGAAAAAAAAGTCTACTTTCTGTCTTTAACTGATGACTTCTCAGGCAGATCTCAGCATAAATATCATCTTTCAGAGAGGCATTTCCTGACCAACAGATCTGAAGTATCAATTAGACATTTTAATGCTACTGCACTGTCCTAATTATCTGCATAAACCCTTTCTGAAGGGTTATTTGTGTATTTATTATCTGTATTTGTCAGCTTTGCTGTGGTAACAAACAATCTCAAGTCATAATTGCTTGTAATAAAGGTTATTTCTCCATCATATTACATGTGTGCTGCCGGAGACTACAGTTATAATCCAGATTAGTCTCTATGCCAGCCTATGGCTAGGTTATAGGTTTGTTTCACAGGTTATTACATTCCAGGCCTTAAATTAAAATCATTATACTTATGCAACTATATGTATTCTTGTAACAGAAGGAGAGACTTGTGACATTTAAAACTTCTGCTTGGACGTGCTGCATACCAAGTCCACTCACATTCCATTGTTCAGAATGTCATGGACCAAGGCTAAAAGCAAAGAGCTAAGAGTGTACATGTATTACATATTGTATTTATTCTTCTCATGGGGGATGTAGACAAGCCACATGACAACAAGTGGGAATGTATGATCATGTATGATCCTATTAAAAGGAAGAGACGAATGAAAAAGTACAAACAATAATACAATCTACAATATAATGTTTTATCCACTTGAAACAGGGCCTTTTTTTCTGGGTCATTGCTCTAATTCCTAAGCCCGGTAGTATCTGTCATACATATTTGTTAAATAAATACCCATCCGGGGAGAAGAAGGGGAAAAATAGTGGGGGAGAGGGAGGGAGGCAAACCATGAGAGACTCTTGAATGCCAGGAACAAACTGAAGGCAAATGGGGGGGGGCGGTGAAGGGAAAGTGGGTGATGGGCACGGAGGAAGGCCCTTGTGGGGGTGAGCACTGGGTGTTATATGGAAACCAACTTGACAATAAGCTATTAAAAATAAATACCCATCCGGGAAATAAATTATGAGTGCTACATGAATAGTCCTGTCTTTCCATCATGCTGTGGTCCATCATCATTTTATTCCACTGCCAATTAGGTAAGGATCTACTAGTGGCTTCATGTTCTGCTTCATTGATAAAGAATCTTTTCCCCCATCTAGAGGGTAAAAAAGAGTATAGGGAGCAGATTCTAGGATAAAGAAATAAGCAAACCTTATTGTCATTTTATTGTATTTTAAATGACAAATGCAATGTGTTAAGCTGTTACAAATAGATGGGCATTAAAAATCTACTCTCTATTTTTCCCCCCATTAACTGGACAATTGGAATGACACTGTTAGCTAGGAATTACCAAGTTCTTACTATATGTCAGTAATTGTGCTAAGCAAGTTTCATATGTTGTCTCTTCTATTGCCTTTATAACAATTATTTAGAATGTATTATTCCTATTTGAGAGAAAAGTAAATCAAGTGAGCTAGTTATACACAACTGATAATATGAAACAGAGCTGGAATTTAAACACAGATATGATTAACTGAAAAAAAAACTATATTCACTAATATTAACTGATTATCCCTAGGAAATACTTACTTTACAAAGCAAAAAAAAAAGGATATATTTTACAAAGAAACTGATTATTTTTAAACAAAGAAAATAACAATTATCTAACATCAATAAGAATTAAGAATTTATTTCTAATATTTCCCCAGTTTAGACAGCTGGACTTATTCATGAATCTAGCACCTGCTTATATAAGTGTGCTTAAAAATCTATGATGGGCCAACCAAGTCATCATCTCTCATTTTTCAGGTCTTAAGTCTTCAAGAAAAACCTAGCTGCCTCTGAATTATACATATTTAATTAGCTGTAAATTTAAGAAGCAAGCAAGCCAACAAACAGAGACCACACAATAAAGTAAGAAGAAACTAAGGAAGAAAAAGATGAGTACAAAGTATCCCAAAGAAATTTTTAAATCTCACCTCAACATAACAGAAACAAGGAAAAAATCTGAATGTTGTTATTTGCTGCTTGGAGATCGGATGTAGCCTGGCTCAAAAAAGTATTTAATATTTAGCTTGTACTAAAATGAAAATCAATTTCTTTAGATAAATTGTAAAAGAATTTATATTGTAAACCAGATTGTCCTCAAATTTTGATTTTACACCTTTGAACAGAGACAGGCTCACAACTTTTCTTGTGATTCCTATGTGGCTTAGCTGTATTAAATTAAATTCTTGCTTTTTCATCTCAGCAAGTTCTTTGTAATGTGACTTAATAGGAAAAGCAAAGAGTTCCTCCTTAATCTTCTCTCTTGCGTTGAAATTCACATTGAAAGCAAAAGTTTTGCTGTCTGGATTAATGGGGGTTTTCTGAGAAGAAATCATAGATATGGAAGTTACTGGACTCGTGATTAGTAATGGGACTATGCTGGTTTTGTTAGAACTATTAGATATCCAAGGATAAAAAGATTCCAATTCTGTCCAAGGGAAAGAATTCCATAGCACAGGTGTGTGTGTGTGTGTGGTTGAGTGACTTCCTGTTGTATACTGGTTTGTAATGATTTCAAATCCAATTGTTTATGACTTTAGGAAAGTTGTTTTGATGCAGGGGTGAATTTTACAGGCTGTGTAAGGATGATATTGGCAGAATTGTCATGCTACTGGGTGTTTATCAGGCAGGAACATGTAGAGGAGTAAGTGACTATGATGTAATGGGCATTTAAAGGTTAAATAGTAAGAATTTCTGAGGACTTGTTGACAGTCTTCTTTCCAAGTAAGGCTATGTTTTGCTGATTTAAATAGCTCTCCAAAGTGCTTAACACACTTGTTCTTGCTGAGGTCAGTCCACTCTTGGTGGCCAGTGGTGTTAAACCGTGCAGCAGTCTCAGGAAGAGAAGGCATATCTGTTCCTGCCTTGGGGAGGCTACTTCTGGTAGGGAGTGGTGTGATCTGCCTAAGGGTCTCCAGAGCAATAACCTGCAGAGAGATCCACCTTGCCTGCTGATCCGTGAATGGCTACACACCCCAGCAGCAAGAGACCTAAGCACCAGCAACTGATACGCAGGTTTTTTTTTTTATGTCTGTTTATTTATTTTGAGGAGAGAGAGAGAGCAAGAGAGCACATGACTGTGAGATCATGACCTGAGCAGAAATCAAGAGTCTCATGATTAATTGACTGAGCCACCCAGGCACCCCGATTTATTGGCTTATTAAGAGACATTATCCTGTATGCTATTGACTTGTAAAATATTATACATTATAAACCCCACAGTGAACCTGGTAAAGATACATCTCAATCTTGAGAATAATTCACCCTAAACAAAACAACCCCGCTTTATACTTGAGAAGGGAAAATCACATGGTAATTTTCTGCTGATCTGGATCTTTTAGAATTTTATTTCAGTTTTTTTCAAGTATTTTTACTTGCCTATGTTTGTAAGCAAATTGCCACAAAATTCTTCCAAAATATGTTAGTATTGGTCCTTTGAAAGCAATTTGGTTTTTTCTAAATTGGGCTTTATTCATATATACATGGACAAATATTAAGAATGGGAGAAGAGAAAAATATTTTTGAGTCCTTGTTACAGACTGGGTGCTTTTGCATATTCTACATCATTTAGTCTTCAAAAAATCCTCATGGGTAGGTATTTTTAGCTTTTTTTTTTTTCAGATGATGAAAAGGAGGCTCAAAGAAGTAGTGCTATGGGAATACAATAACACTAGTCTAATCAAGTCTCTGCATTTCCTGTTGATGAGCATTTTGATGGCCTTAGGAGAAATTAGTTGGTAACTTGTTTTTAGCTCTTGCTCCAAATCATCTGTGTCATAGCAACACAGCTTACTACAAGGTGATCATAGGTAGAAAAATTGTGTCTTTTGATGTTGCACAGAAAATAAATTTCCTAACCCCTCTAGATGACAGTGAAAATATTTTAGCTCCCTTTTAACAAAAAATATGGTTTATAAGGATGACAAGAAACAAATGAGTCAATAATAGGGACCTCAGAGTATTTAAATCAATTGGATATACTTTAGACAGATTTTGCAGAAGATGTAACAGCAGTAACAGAAATATTCATTAACTCTTAAGATCATTTTCCTGTTTATATCAGTCTTAGTAGAAGATAATGCTTGGATTAAAATAAGATATTGAGCAAGACTTTGAAGTCCTACGATGCTAGGCATGCCAAGGCCCTGGCATATAAATGTGCTATGGACAGAAGCAAGGAAGAGAATTTCTGCAATGCTTATCACTTATGTAAAGAAGAATCTTTTCACTAATGAAAGCAAAGTGAAACATTCTATTCTCCTATCCCTAGAAATGGAGTATGTGGGAAAGCTACAAATGCTTTTTCTTGTTTTGTTTTGTTTTGTTTTCTCTTTTGTTTTGTTTTAGTTTTCCCAGGCCTTCCAAATAATATCAACCCTCGTGATATCCCATTAAAATTTGGCTTTTGGGTTTTGAAGCACAGGCTATTCCTATACAAGGAGCAATAGTTCTAGCACAAAAGAAGGGCATGTTAAAACCCCATTAGGATCATTATACAGGCAATATCATGCAAACTATCTTAATCTGGTAAGGCTAGCTAGACTCATATTCCAAAGTTTAATGTTAATATGAAAAGAATAGCCTCATGTGATACTGATCTGGACTCAAAGACTTTTAATAACAATCATTTGAAAATACTCAACTTCTTTTCTATAACTTAGTTCATTTGCCTCTTTCTTGAAGTATATGCAATTTTGTTTCTACTGAAGTTCACTTTATTTTTTTTTAATTATGGATCTTTAAGACTTTATTACTTTTTTATTTTTTAATGTTTTTTATTATTGAGAGACAAACAGAGACAGAGCATGAGCAGGGGAGGGGCAGAGAGAGGGAGAGACACAGAATCTGAAGCAGGCTCCAGGCTCTGAGCTGTCTGCACAGAGCCCGACGCGGGGCTCAAACTCACAAACCGTGAGATCATGACCTGAGCCAAAGTCCAACCCTTAACCAACTGAGCCACCCAGGTGCCCCACTGAAGTTCACTTTAAATACCACTTTCATTCATTCATTCACAGGGGACTTGTGAACTGTAACAGGAGATAAGTCCTAATTTATTAATAATTAATTTAATTAAACTATAAAGTTACATGTTGTTATAAGTGCAGATGAGAGACAGAAGTCATGTACTCTCTGAGTGTAGAAAGAGAAATCATTGTCAAAGTGGGTGATTAGGAATGGCATCAGCAAGAAAGTGGGATTTAAACAGAACTAAAAAACGATAAGATCTAAACATGTAAAGCTGGTATCTGAGGATGGTAGAATAGTTGTGATAACCAATGAACAAATGAGAGAGAAAGAGGGAAGGTGGGAGAGAGAGAGAAAACCAAGGATAGAGTCAAGATTATACATACTAAGAGGGTAGGAATAAGAAAAACGAATTTGCAAAAGAGAAATAAAGGAATAGTAAACTGGCAATATTGTCAGTTGAACTAAAGATTTAAAGAGAAAGTTTGAAGGGAAAGGTAACGTGATATGCAATTACTAGAGTGAAACCATGAAGAGAAATCTGGTAGGTTAAAGATGAAGAAAGCCTTTGACATTCATTAATCATTGGAAATTGAGAAAATAGCTTTAGTGAAGTGGAAGAAAAAAGAAACCTTATTGCAATAGGTTCAGAATAAGTCCATGGTGAGACTGTAGGGTTAATAAGTATAGGTTTCACCTTTGAAAAGTGCGACTATGAAATGAAAGATTGATATAGGGCAGAAGCTTTAGACTAATAACTTGAGTGGTAGTAAAAGTATTGATTGAAGAAACTATGTCTTTTGGAGCCTAGAAGATACCTGAAAAGATTAGTCTTCGTTGAGTAAGGAACCATTACAGTGGGAAACATAAAGATATATTATACAAGAAAAACAACAACAATACTGAAAGTCCAAGTGGTTTTCCTGTAGTGGGAAATGCCTTTCAGGTTAGTGAGAGACAGATTAAAAACATTGCAGTAAAGTAGTGAGGAGGCAGCTAAAATTTCCTAGGAACTTCTAATTTTCTATATTGGCTAATTTTGTTACTTTCTGGGGGGAATAGAAGGTCGTGTTGGAAAGAATGCTTTATAGTATGTGTGATGAACACTGTGGAATGGGAGGCCTGCTGGGATGGATTTGAGGGACAGCACATGGACTTGAAGGAAAAAAGGTGTTACTAAGCAGGGATTTCTCCAGCAGAGCTGTTCTGAATGACGAAAAGGCACAAAATAGACCAAGTGAGGAATGCTATAAAATGAGGAAATTTGCATTCTTGGGATGGTTGAGAAATCAAGATACAGCCTGTTCGTCAATAAGGGTTGGCAGAGTGGCTGAGGGATGATGAAAGGAAGTAGTAAAAAAGAGGAACCTGTGAGTCAGGTGACAAAATCCTTTTTTTTAAAAAAAGTTTTTAATGTTTTATTTATTTCTGAGAGAGAGAGGCAGCATGAGCAGGGAAGGGTCAGAGAGAGAGAGGGAGATACAGAATCTGAAGCAGGCTCTAGGCTCTGAGCTAGCTGTCAGCACAGAGCCTGATGCGGGACTCGAACCCACGAATCGCGAGGTCATGACCTGAGCCAAAGCCAGAAGCTTAACCAACTGAGCCACTCAGGTGGCCCAACAAAATCCTTTTTTAAAAACATGTTAGAATGTGTCTTGAAATAGGTGATTGCTAAAGTTTGGTGTGCTTCATAATCATTCTAGGAAATTTTATAGATCTGGACATACCCTTGCAAATTAAAGGTTACCAGGTTTCAAGAAGAACTTGACCACTTCTATTTTGATAGTCTCTTCCAATCTTGAGATCATTATCTTAAATATACATATATATAAATGCATGGAATAAATGATGAGGGAAGAAATGTTGAAATAAAGTGTGAGTAATAGACAAGTTAAAGTTTTTAGAAAGATTCCCAATGCTTCTTTTCTTTTTAATTTTATGTTTTTTTGTTGAGTTTTTTTTATTTTATTACTATTATTTTTTATTTTGAGAAAAAGAGAGACAGAGAGTGAGCGGGGAAGGCGCAGACAGAGAGGGAGACACAGATTCCAAAGCAGGCTCCAGGCTCGAAGCTGTCAGCACAGAGCCGTACGGGGCTTGAATTCACGAACTGTGAGATCATGACCTGAGCTGAAGTCAGAGGCTCAACCTACTGGGCCACCCACGCACCCTTTCAATTTGAGCAATTCTAAATGCATTATCTTATCAAGTCAAAAATGCTCCTGTTAGATGCCTAGGATGTGCTCAGATGGCACCAAATGCTATCGAATGGAAGTAGAATGGTTTAGAATCCTTTTCCTCAGAAAGGTGAAGACGTTATGAATATTTAAGTGAACAAAATTAAAAGAATAAAAGACCAAATAACAGGGGCGTGTGTCCTTGATTTCTGAAGTCTCACTCATGTGACTCTGGCCATACTGTGGTCTGAATTCTCTTAAAACACATAAAACCAAGGCTGTGTAGTTCTCTAGAATGGTCTAATTAATTAACGTACATTTAGGTTCTTTCAAATTGGAAAATCAGTCTAGGAGGACTAATTAACAATACCCCTTAATCTCCTAATAAATAGATACCTTGCCTAAATTTTAAAATTAAAAAATTTTTAAATCTAAAATTTGAGGATATTGCTTAACTATATATACTGCTATGTAAAATATTTGAAAGATGTCTTTAGAGGCATCTGGGTGATTTAGTCATTTAAGCATCCGACTCTTGAGTTTGATTCAGGTCATGATCTCATGGTTGGTGAGTATGAACCCCACATAGGCCTCTGTACTTGACACTGCAGAGCCTGGTTGGGATTCTCTTTCCCTCTCTCTCTCTGCCCCTCTCCTGCTCGCTCTCTGTCCTTCTTAAAATAAATAAATAAACTTAAAAATTGTTTTAAAAGATATATATTTTTATGCATAGGAAAGGGAAATTGACAGACAGAAATAGACCAAAGGATAAGTCCATGCATTAAAAACGTCAGTGTTTCCTCCTCACCATTTTTGCTAACTCCTAGGCACTTTTGTCTTCGTGATCTGATTCCTCCATTAAAAAATATTTAAAATTATATTTTATGATGATATTGGCATAAAGACAAACCACATTTTATATTAAAATATTTTCTTTGACCTAAAATTTCATTTTCTTTGGATCTTAAAAGAACTTAGAGGGGTTCCTGGATGGCTCCATCAGTTAATCATTTGACTTCTCTTAGGTCACCATCTTGCACTTGGTGAGTTCAAGTCCTACATCGGGCTCTGTGCTGACTGCTTGGGATTCTTTCCCTGTCCATCTCTCTCTCTCTCTGCCCCTCCTCCACTTGCACTTTCTCTCTCAAAAATAAATAAATAAATAAATGTTTAAAAAAAGAGAACTTAGTATACTTTCATGGGTGCCTAAATATGTCATGGGTCCTAACAAGAGCACATGCAGCACGAAGTGAGGCTTCAGAAATGTTAGCTCGAGATTCAGAGCTGACCGAGATACCTGTCAGCACCGAAGGATGCCGAGAAGGATGGCCTCTGCCATGAAATCCTCACAACCACTTGAAAAGAACCAGAAATGCTAACTTGGACTACATAAGGATGAGATGAAAGCCATTTCCACTTTGCTACAAACCCAAATAAAAATACGCTGTAGAGAGGGGAAGAGAGTGCTGTTGTTTGACGGACACAGAGTCTCAGTTTGGGAAGATAAGAAAGTTCAATGCTGGGTGGTAATGGTGGTTGCACAACAGTGGATATACTTTATAAAAAATTTTTAATGTTTATTTATTTTTGAGAGAGAGGGATAATCTTCTGAAGGGCCATGCGGTGTACTGAAAGTATGGCCTCATCCTTACATTTGGAGCAACTCTGTATGGGTGTGATAGCTGAGGTTTCCCATTAGCTATATATAATTCATCGAATCTCACTGCAAAGTAAATTTGTCAGGGACAGGGGTTGATATGTCTTATTCTTATTTCAATTCTTAGAAAATTGCAGATGATCAACAGACATAAGTTTAGGGGAACTGCAGTCTCCCACAGTGACTCCAGCCAGACATTGGTTGTGAATTGTGATTATTGGAAGAGTTATGTCATCTACCTTGCTACACATAAAAGCAAAATCCTAAATTTTATTTTAGTAAGAGAATTTCTATTCAAAGTTGCTATTGATTATCTCTCGGGGCGCCTGGGTGGCTTAGCCGGTTAAGCGTCCGACTTTCGCTTAGGTCATGATCTCGCGGTTCGTGGGTTCGAGCCCCGCGTCGGGCTCTGTGCTGACTGCCAGCTCAGAGCCTGGAGCCTGTTTCAGAGTCTGTGACTCCCTCTCTCTCTGACCCTCCCCTGCTCACTCTGTCTCTCTCTCTCCTAGAAATAAATAAAAATATTTTTTAAAAAGTTGCTATTGATTTCTTGTATGAGGAAAGCAAAACAATGAACAATGAACTTGTTTTGTATCTGTAAAGTATCTAGAAGAGTCTGTTAGTTCATACATTAAAAAAAAATATCCAGGGGCGCCTGGGTGGCTCAGTTGGTTAAGCATCCGACTTTGGCTCAGGTCATGATCACATGGTTTGTGGGTTCCAGCCTCCCATCGCATTCTGTGCTGACAGCTCAGAGCCTGGAGTCTGTTTCAGATTCTGTAGCTCCCTCTCCTCTGCCCTTCCCCCTCCCCATCTCAAAAATAAAGAAAACAAAAAAAAATTTAAATCAATCAATCAATCAATAAAAACTATCTACTTATGGTTCTTAAATTTTTTTTATGTTTATTTGTTTTTGAGAGAGCAGCAGAGGGGCAGAGAGAGAGGGAGACACAGAATCCAGGCTCTGAGCTGTCAGCACAGAGCCCAAGGCAGGGCTCGAACCCATGGACCTTGAGATATCATGACCTGAGCTGAAGTTGGATACTTATCCAACTGAGCCACCTAGGTGCCCCTATCCACTCATGGTTCTTGAATAACTTACTCGATATTAGTCAAATACCTCAAGTTGAGATATTATTATGAGGTTTTTGCTTAAATAACAGTTGCTTCATGAAGGAGGAATGGCTGTTTCTGAATGAGATTTTATTATAAATGCTTGTTTGTGTAGCTTGAGCAGAAAAGAGGAAATATGCTGGACGTTTTAGCAGATGGCAAAGCCTTGACTCTCAGATCTAAGAAGGAGCTGCAGGCAGCAGGTAAGGAGAGGGGTGGGAGGGAGCAGGGATCACACTGAAAGTTCTAGGAACAGGAATGGACACTTAACTTTAAGGGACAGTGATGTCTGGCCTCCAATTTTGTAACTTTCTTTTCGATGTTATAAATTCCCTATGTAGCATATGTGTGTATTTCCTCAAGTAGTTTTGAATTACCAATGCCTTAGGGAATAAAGGAAAAGTTTGTCTCCTTTTCACAGGTAACGGATGGACAAAGAAGCCACAAAAGCATGGCTGGACATAAAGGAGATGACTAGAAATAAAGACAAAAATTCAGAGGAAGATGGGACAAGGAACCAGTAAGACATGTAAGCACTCCCTAGGGATTCTCAGAACTATTCTGCAGGATTGACCCTGATGTAACAGACTGGGACTTTATTTAATCTAGATATTAAGGAACTTAATAGATACGCAGATATCTAGATAACTAGATATCTAGTTAAATAGATATACTAGATATGCAGAAACTTTGGGATATGGAATTGCATTATTTAAAATGCCACCTGAAACTACCACATCCATTATACTACTACATACACAATTTATGGAAATTCAAACACTACGCATATCAAGATGAAGAAATTCAAGCACTAAATATAGCAAGCCAAATGCAGGTTCTAATGTGGAGGTTCCTCTGACATTTTACTCATCCTCTTTTTTTATATTCCCCCAGTGGGTGACTTCCTAGAGGCTGTCTTCTAAGACACGGCATCCCTCTTCTCACACTGATTCCCCTCCTGAGGCAGAATCCCTACAAGGGTACTATCAGAAGAGTTTTAGACTTTCTGTTCTGTAGTGACCAAAACAGATTAAAATATACGTTAAAGAGCACACTTCTATTTTAAACATTTCTTAATTGGGATAATGTGCTTCTGTAGCAAGCTTCTAAAGTACACTTACTGTGTATTAAAATGACTAATTAATCCTGAAAAATGTGTTAGGATGTAATTGTGAAGTTTTAGCAACTTAAATAAGCTTCTCAGACGCCTTGTTCTAATGGGGAAAAAATCCCAGAAGGAGATATTCTTAGTTATTAAGTGATAGTATTACATAGTTAAAATTATCTACCTATGTAGTATGAGTTTATCTATCAGCCTTTGTGTCTGCATGTATGCATGTGAATGGTCAAGGCTAAATTACCCAAATAATTTACTGTTCAATAATGGCATTCAGTGAATGTTTGTAATTTTGGTGCTACAGACATTATAGAATACACTAGAAACACTTGGAAAGTTATACACATTACTTTTTCTATTTATATTTCAGCCTACACACATGAATATATGGGTATATCTAAAATTTTAAGTTTTTCTGTCTAGAATTTCTGTGTGGGATGCAGCATTCCTGTACCATTTTCTTCTTCATTTTGTTTTATTTTGTTCTATTCTATTCTACTTTATTTTATTTTGAGAGAGAGAGAGAGAGAGAGAGGAAGAAAGTTGCAGGGGGAGAGAAAGAAAGAGAGAATCTTAAGCAGATTCCACACTCAGTGTGGTGCCGGATACAGGGCTCAATCCCACAACCCTGGGATCATGACCTGAGCTTAAAGCAAGAGTCACATGCTTAACCAACTGAGCCACCCAGGTGCCCTACTCTGTACCATTTCCTAAACACTGGAGACTCATTTGGCTTTGTTTCACCTGTGTGACATTACTGTGACTGCAGCATCTCTTCAGCTTTCTCCCCATCCTCCTCCTTCTCTCACAGAAGGGTAAAGCTGTTATTTTTTAAAATATTTTTATTTAAAAATTTTTAATGTTTATTTATCTTTGAGAGAGAGAGGGAGAGAGAGAGAGAGAACTAACTGGGGAGAGTAAGAGAGAGAGGGAGGCACAGAATCTGAAGCAGGCTCCAGGCTCTGAACTGTCAGCACAGAGCCTGATGTGGGGCTCGAACATGAACTGTGAGGTCATGACCTGAATCAAAGTTGGAAATTTAACCAACTGAGCCACCAGGTGCCCCAAATCTGTTATTTTTTAATTTTAGCCTAATTCTTAAAAATTAGAAATATAACTAAGGGGGAACTAAGCAACATCAAGAAATAAAAATACATTAATACTGCTCTGAGTACATGCTCAATTTTTTACAGCTGGATCCATGTGACTGACCCTACAGAATTTTGTTTTAATGTGATCTGTCTTCTATTGTTAATTTTAAAAATATTTTTTAAATTTATTTTTGAGAAAGATCACTAGTGGGAAAAGGGCAGAGAGAGAAAGAGAAAGGGAGACACAGAATTGGAAGGAGGCTACAGGCTCTGAGCTGTCAGCACAGAGCCCGATGCAGGGCTCAAACTCACGAGCTGTGAGATCGTGACCTGAGCTGAAGTCTGAAGTTTAACTGCTTGAGGCACCCAGGCCCCCCATTGTTAAATTTGTAGTTTTATCTCCCTATTTTGGTATCTAGTACCATGAGCTATCCCTTTGGACTCCTCAAATTCATTTTTACACATCAAATTCTGCTTGCCTTAGTATCTTAATCCTTCAGTACTTATTGATATTATATTGATAAAACAATCAAGTAATAAACTTGTAAATAACCTCTCTTGTATTTAACTGGGTATTTCAAAATACAAGTGAGTCACATACACCTACATTGTTCATTTGTTCATTTAACAATTAATTCAAAAGTACTAATTTAATGCCTATTGTGTGCAAAAATATGCATTGTATTTAGGGGCAACCAAAATCAAATTCTTCTACTCTACATAACAGAAACTTCAAGAATCTAGACATGAAGTGGAAACTAATTTGACAATAAACTATTTGTAAAAAAATAAAAAAAAAAAAGAATCTAGACATGAAATCCCAGTGAAAGTATATAAATAAAGAGCTGTCTTTTCATTTCCTAGTCTCAGCTTTGCACCAACATACTAAGATTTTATATTCTGACAACCTGAACTACAATGTCCATAGTGTCCATTGTCGACACCAAAAGTCACCTGCTGGTCTAAGTGCCTTCTGTGGGAATTCTGTGGGAATATAGCATTGAGGTTTCCCATCGGGCCAAGATATTATTATTTATCACATATCTAGGTGGTTATATTTGTAGCCCCTCTACCTGATTCTTGTAGTCCTTTGCCTGATTCATTTAAGACACAAAATGCTAAAATTGCACTCTTGGTGGAACATAAAATGCCTACTCCAGACTCATAATCAGAACACATTCAGCAGACTTCTAAACATGCTATGAAGCATATTTAAATGAAATTACTGCCTTCATTGCATAACTTTATGACCATATGTTTGGGGGTTTAGCCCCCCCACCTTTATTTTTTGGATTAATCTGTGACAACAATAAGCCTAAACAAAAACAAACTGCTTAATAATAACTCAGGAACAAAATAACTAGATCAATATCTCTGACAATGTGGTCTTGTATCTACAAAATTTATATACACTTATGGATTTAAGGATGATAATTTTATTCCATATTTTTCCAACAAAATACCCGGAATTCCATCATTAAGCATTTCTTAACTCTATTCTTAAGTTGACAGAAATTTGTAATAGTTTTGGCAATAATCTCTCTCACCTGTGTCATGTAAATGTCAATTTGAAATAAGCATAAGAAAACATTTTATTGGGGACTCTGAAAGATATGATACATTTTACCCTACTTAAAAAAAGCACCAAAACAATTCTCTAAATTTCTTTATTATAAGGGAAATATTGTGATGACGTGTAAATTATTTCTAATGCTTATTTATGTATACATGTGGCAGTAATAAGTGAGATATTTGTAAATTAGCTGTTTAATTTTTTAGGTAGCTAATTCTAATTTCATATTCAAAATGTACATTATTCAAGTTGTTTATCTGTAGGAATAAGTTAACTATACCACATCTTATATTTCTGCTTTATTTTATCTTCTTCATTTAAAAGTGGCACAATTATTTTAGAAAAAAATGCTAAAAAATTTAACAAGAGAACTGTTGATAAAGTTTTACTGAGTAGGAAACATGAACTTTGCCAGTGATTAATTTCACTGCTGTCATTTATTTGTTCATTTTTATGCAGTTTAAGATAATCACATATATCTATATTTTTATATTCAGATAATTTCCTTCCAATCACATAAGCTACTGAATATCTTATAAAATAATTTTGATGGCCATATACCTTATTATATGAGAAAAGTATAATTTACTTATCCAATTCATAAGGGGGTTTCAGATGAAAACTACCTCAGAGATGAGTAAATTATTTAATGATTAAACCCACTGTTTTAATTATGAATATGTTAATATAAGACATTTTACTCAAAATTTTAAAAAATCTGATTTCCTGATTTAAGACAAGTTTAAACCCAAGAAAATCAGGGAGAAGAAAAGAGCTACAAAGTGTTGATTATTTCCTGGGATTATATATGAATTTTGTCATTAAAAAAATGGATGTGGGGCACCTGGGTAGTTCAGTTGGTTGAGCGTCCAACTACGGCTCAGGTCACAATTTCACTGTTGACGAGTTCAAACCTCACATAGGTCTCTGTGCTCCAGCTCAGAGCCCGGAATCTGCTTTGGATTCTGTGTCTCTCTCTTTCTCTCTGCCCCTCTCCCACTCAGGCTCTGTCTCTCTCTGTCTCAAAAATAAATATAAACATTAAAAAAAAAGTTTTAAAATGGATGTTACAAAGTTTTCTACATGGAAATAGTAAATTTTTACAAAAATAATGATGAAGGCTCTATTTTGATGAAATGCACACACGACGAAAATGAGTTTTATCAACTACGTTCTTTGTAAACTCAAGTTGAGAAATTAAAGGGCTATATAAATTGCAAGCAACCTGTACAAGCAGGTTCAACATTAGAATTAGGGCTTTGAAACATTTGCTGACTGGTGTAGGCTAAGTTTTGAACTTGTTTCAAAGTCTCTAGAGGCTGAGGAAATTTTATTATGTAAATTTAGGTCTACAGAGACTTAATCCTTCCCGACCCCCATTATCCCAAATTTAATACCCTAGAGTAAGGGAGTACAGGAGAGGAATATATAATTTTAATAAGTAAATGTATATACTCTAACCTTAATATAGAGACTGAAGATCATATATAATGTCATGAAGTAAAATTTAGGATTTTTAATATATCATATGGCAGATATGCTCTCTTTAAGAGCAGAGAGATAAGATTATCATAATCTAAATTCACAGAAATATAATTTTAAAAACATTATTCATACTTGAACTCTTCACTCAGCTATAGTAAATATCTCATGAATACTAGCCAACTATTCTCTACAGACCTCTGCTACCATATTAAGACTATTGTGAAGAGTACAGGAAGATGAGATAACTAGAAAGCTATGATGAAAATTTTAAGTGTTGAAAACATGTTGTGGCTAAAATCTCTTCAAATAAAGAATTTGGTGGTGTCATTACTTTTAGAAAAATATATAACAAGAAAACTGTTTAATGCAAAATATTAAATAATCAAAGTGGGGGAGAAAAGCAGGCACTAGTCATATTATAAGAAAATCAAGCTGATAATTGATACAAAACAAACAAAATCAAATTTTCCAGAGTTTACCCATGATGGAGACCTTGTATCCATATCAATCTTGCATGTGATGTTCTTAGGAAAATTCTCTGTAAAATGATAAACTTTACAATGTGTAGGTACAATTTTCCTGAACAAAGGGCATGTGGGTGGCTAGGTCAGTTAAGCATCCAACTCTTGATTTTGCCTAGGTCATGATCCCAGGGTCATGGGTTCGAGCCCCATGGTTGGCTCAGTGCTGAGCATGGAACCTGCTTAAGATTCTCTCTCTCTATGGGGTGCCTGAGTGACTCAGTCAGTTAAGTGTCTGACTCTTGGTTTTGAGTTAGGTTGTGATCTNGGAAACTAATTTGACAATAAACTATTAAAAAAAAAAAAAAAACAAAACTTTCTTCCTTGAGAATCAGTCAAGCTCTCTTTCCAGGATGCTATGTAGTTCCCATAACATGGCATCTGGTAGTTCTTACCATTGCCAGAAGGTCATCATGGCAGCAAGGTGTCTATTGTGTTTTTGTATTTTTGTTGTGCGTCTTCCGTGTTGCTTGTAATTGTATAGCCCTATTTAAACCTGCTGTGTGGTTTCACCTTTAACATTCTGAGAGTTACTCCCTTAAGTATTAGTCTCTCACAACACATTTTTAATGCTCTATTAGTTGTTCTATGTTCTTTTTATTGCTACTCTTTCTTTTCTTTTCTTTCTTTCTTTTCTTTCTTTCTTTCTTTCTTTCTTTCTTTCTTTCTTTCTTTCTTTCTTTCTTTCTTTCTTTCTTTCTTTCTTTCTTTCTTTCTTTCTTTCTTTCTTTCACTGCACTAGTGACAGATCCAGGCCTACATTTTCTCTTTACAGAATCTTAACTTAGGAAGCAGAACTTAAGTAACTGAAAGTAATAAAAAGGAGGAAGGAGAAGAGGTAGGAAAAAATTCCAATTTTTCACTTATTTGTCATTAAATATTTTAGAAGGTCTAATCTGACCTCTTCCCAAAAACAGAGTCCTTTTATCTAAGGACATCCTCCCCTAGCTAATCACACTGTCACATCTAATTCTCCAAAGCCAGGACTCTACTCCAATTATGTGATTCCTACCCAAGCACTTGTGTCTCTTCTCCCTCAGGTATCTCACAGCTTTTGTTGAGAAATCTAGATCTTGCTACATCTTTTTCTTCTTGAGACTGTAAGGCCACAAGTCTAAACATCTAAACCAAACTGACTCCATGACAGGCTTTAAGTTTCCCCTCTAAACTAGAAGGCCTGAGTTTTGGCTTCCCCGATCAGGCAGTTACACATTGCCCAAGGCCAGAGAAACCACCCTTGCAAAACCCAATCAAGAAAGGCCAGCAACCACCCTCCACATTGTTAAGGGAGAGGCCTGGAGATAGAAACTATAGATAGGACCCTGTTACCTAATGTTAAAGTTAACCCGTTAGTAGCCGAACAAGACCATAGGCTCGCTCTGTGATTAGTTAAATTTAAAGGTACTCTAAATGTTGTAATTGGATCCCGCCAAAAGTAACGAATACTCTAGACAATGTGTATGGTCAAACCTGCTGTCAATGATGTTGTATAATTATGATTGGATCACTGTTCCCATGTCACAACTTCTGTAACTCCCCTGTCACAAATCCCATAAAAACCCTGCTCTGCCTTTGTTCGGGGCTCTCAGCACAGATCCACGTGCTGGTGAAGTCTGTGAGCCCGAGCTCGAGCCCGTAATAAAGCCCTTTGTCTTTGCATGCGTGACTCGGTCTCCCTGGTGGTCTCTGGTCGGTGAGGATACTGAGATCTGGGTATAACAAGACCAATTTTTTTTTCTGGTCTTATCTCTCTCTGTTAAATTTTTGGCAGAATTCTGTGTCCCAGAATTACAGCAATCTGATATTCTTCACAAAAGGAGGGTGGAGCGTGTATGTAGAGAGATTTCTTTGGCAAAACAGTGTTGTGTTTTGGTTGTTTGTTTCAATCCAAGAGGAGTAGAGGCTGTTAACAAACTATTGAGGTTTTCTTTTTTAACTCTACCATCTGGGTAAATCGACTTAAAAATTGAAAGTTGATATTTACAAATGTAGATTAAACAAAAGAAAGAAAACAAACTTAGCCAAAAAGACAATATATAGCTCAAAGGATTCAGGTTTGGAGCCAATGTCTCTGATACATTCTTCAACATGGTGAGGGTGTCAGTAATGGTTTTCACCCAGAAAGAGAGTAAAGCATTTCCCTTTGAATTAGATTTTCATAGTGCAGTGCTTGGAAACGACTGTATGGACTGCACCCTCTAGGATATTTGTTGAGAGCAAGTTATCAGGAGGGACCACAGAGGTATTCTGGCATATTATTGCCTCACTCAGGTAACCTGACTTACTACAGGTTTTTCCAGAAGGCTTAAAGTACCGGAGACCTCCCTAACCTGACTTTAGTTGTGATGTCTTAGTTTGTATTCTCCACGCACATTATGTTGATAGAAACATTTGGAGCTCTGAATGTATAGAAGATAGAAAAAGAAAGAAAATATCCCCAGAACTTATGTACAGCGTGGTGATGATAATTACTATATATTTGAAAGTTAAGTGAGTATATCTTAAAACTTCTTACCATACACCCAAAAAAGTGCCTGTGAGGTGTCAAATCTGCTAACTAAACTTATTATGAGAGTCATTTTGCAATTGAAACATACATCAGTAAGTTGTACACTTTAAACTTCTACAACGTTATATGTCAGTTATATCTCAGGAAAGCTGGAAAAAAGCAAAACAAAATAATAGCATGCAGAATATTAATCAACACAACCGGAAAGGATTTATTTTTTTCTTATTTTCTTCGAAAGGGTTTAAGGAGCTGAAACAGATATCAGATTCTGCATTTATAATAAAATACATGTTTGTAGATAGGAAGAAATATAACACCCATAATGTTGGTCAATAAAGAAAAAAAAGAAAATGAAATACCAAAACAGTTGATCTGATTGTATACAAGGCAATGTAAATATTTTAAATGATATTTTGTGTTTAAGACACTGACATTTACATATACACATGCATATATGTGTTTTAATGTGTGATCTGTGCATATGCACATACATACTTTATAGATGTGTGCTTTTGCTCTGTCTATGCAAATTACACACAGGATGGGAAGATACTGTTTACAAAACAAGTAAGCCTGCTGGGTTTAATCACCACAAACAATAAGTCTCTCTGAACCTGCTGCTAGCAGCATTTGGGTGTCTTTTATTAGTGGATATGTAAAGACCCCTTTGAATTTTTAAAATCCATTGCTGTTGCTTTGCTTACAAGTGTTGATATAGCAATATTCTGACTTGACCTATATTCTCCAGATTACTTTAATACTGTGAAGTGCCCCTTCTTACTACTAAAAAAATGCACCTGGTCAATGGAGTTGGGAGATTAGTAATTGCTTTTTATTCCTAGGACTATGGCCAAATATGTGTTTTCCTTAAGCATCCCATTCTGGGCAACACCTTTATATCTGGGTGAAATAAATCTGCTAATCTGCATTTCTCTTCAGTTGAGTATCTCCATCCCACAAAGCAGGCCCACTACTTGCTAGTGCACTGGGGCATTCTAATCCCCTCCCTTCACCAGAAGCCATAACTTTCCTCACGACTGATAGACCTTCAAAGAAAGCGTATTTGTGTATGTGACAGAGAGAGTGAGAGGACAGGCCTTTCACTCCTTGTATACAAATATGTCTGTGCAAAATGTGTCAGGCAGAATGTTTATTTCTGAACTCCCATCTCACTTTTTTTCACAGTTCAAATTTATTTTTTTAATAGACTTACGGTTTTATTTCTTGTGTAGTGATAGCCCTATTGGCAATGGTTGGTGTGTTTGGTCATGTGTGTGCGTGTGTGCGTGTGTGTGTGTGTGTGTGTGTGTGTATCTGAAATGAAACTATTTCATTCACTATTCAGTGTTTTCAGCATTGCCTGCAAATCAAAAACAACCTGTGTTTGAGGCAGTAATCACTATTTCTAGAATCTGGCTCTGTTTGTTAGACTGCCTCCTCAGTTTGGGCTCTATCCAGTTCTTTCGTTAAAAAGTCTTTTTGTTTGGATTATCCTGCCATAAATAGATATACTTGCATCATGTTTCCTCACCTACAGATGTCTAAATTTTACTCAGTAGTGAGTCTCTTAAGAAGTTTTTTACTTTCTTCCTGTCCTTCAGCTGTTCCATTCATATCACTACAGTGAGGAACCCCCAGATCAGGTAGTTGTCAGGTGTCTGTAAAGAGGCCGCCAAGAATACGAAGGGCAAATTAGTAGCCAAAAAATCCTGGATATATTTTCACTGTCAAATATTTCTCAGACCTTGGAAAAGTTACTTATGGCAACTTGCCTCATTTCTCTCATTCATGAAATGGGCATGGTGAGTACCTATCTTTTTTCAATTATGAAGTTATAAAGAGTAAACACACAATAAAAGGTTACAATCAAGAAGTGTAATACATCTAGAAAAAACCTATAGAATAGTAGAAGACAAAGACCTTAGAATTATAGTGAGAAGACCTATGGGGAATTTGAAACCCATTCTCTACAGGTCTGGTGTATTTTTGCACCTTTTTTTTTTTTAGCAGAAATGATGACTCCATTCGTACAAGAGAACGTTTCTGAGGTTGTATATATAGCAAACAGTCCCAGAAGGTAGAGTATCTCCTTTTGAGAAAATAACAGGTTTGCTTAATGTCCAGTATAATACACTTGTGTCCCTATGGGAAAATCAGGCTTACTGCCTGTTATAAAACATTTGGCTCCCGTAAGCCTGAGGCTCCATTCCTGTCACACAGTCCACTGCAAGAGCAGCTGTCATCTGGCCCTCTTCATGTCACCTGTCGAAACTGGAACTCCATAAAACTGCTGATGCTCTCTGGCTACTGCTAGTGTTCTAAGTAATACACTTTTTTTTTTTTCGCTGACCCAGGAGTCTCCAGACTTCTGCTAGTGTCTATGAAAGTTGTGGCAGGCCTACTTAATAGTTGGTAAGCATGTTATACTTCCAAACTTTCGGTTTTTGGCTGACTGACCTGAAGGCCTACCCTCAACTGTAGTATTTATGATGAGAATTAAAACAACTCACTTAAAATGATCAGATTATAGGTTTTTTTCATATTATGGTGCTGGGGACTTATCCTGTCATTTTTTTTTTTAACTTTTAAAAAATATTATTTACTTTTGAAAGAGAGAGACAGAGAGAGACAGAGTATGAGCAGGGAAGAGGCTGAGGAAGAGGGAGACACAGAGTCTGAAGTAGGCTCCATGTTCTGAGCTATCAGCACAGAGCCTGATGCAGGGCTTGAACTTGTGACCCACAAGAAATGACCTGAGCCAAAGTTGGATGCTTAACCGACTGAGCCATCTGGATGCTCATACCTTAATACTTTCTAAATTACATTAAGTATTAAAGACCATGGTCCCAGAAATGGAATGGCTGAAAAATGGGGAAAGACATGAGAAAAAAATGGAGTTGTATTTATTGAAATTTATTGTTGATGGAGTAGTTGCAGTATCATTTAGTACATATGTGACCTAAGGAAGTAGGTCAATATGTTAATCGTAAAGTTTAAAAATATTTTTTAATGTTTATTTTTGAGAGACAGAGATAGAATGGGAGTGGGGAGAGGCAGAGAGAGAGGGAGACACAGAGTCTGAAGCAGGCTCCAGGCTCCGAGCTGTCAGCACAGAGCCCAATGCGGGACTCCAACTCATAAACTGCAAGATCATGACCTGAACCGAAGTTGGACACTTAACCGACTGAGCCACTCAGGTGACCCTGTTAATAGTTATGTTAATGCTAACATTAGAGCTAAAGATTTTTAAATTAATATCCCATACAGTTTATGATAAAAGCAAGTTTCAGACTTAATTATAATACATGTTTATTCATAAGATGGCACATATTGTCAAAAAAGTATATTATGTATTTTATAACTTCCCTGATCCTTGCTGTTTTTTTGTTCTAATAGCCCCTTGCATGAAAGTACATTCAAAAAAAATCACAAATATATTTTAGTGGCACGATTCATCCTATAACGTGATCAAATTCAGATAGCAACGATACTCAGAGTAGAAGGTGTAACAGAAGGAGGAAACGGAAACAACAGATGATACCAATAAGAAAAATAGCAAAACGGCAGATCTAAATCCAAGCCTATCAACAAATTATTTAAACACCACCATGAGGCCAAGATTATGATATGAATGAAATGCCAGCCCCCAACTATATACTGCCAGAAAGAAAACCACTTTAAATATAAAAGCACAAATAAGTTAAAAGTAAAAGTGTATCATACTAACACAAATCAAAAGTAAGCTCAATTACTTATATTAACGTCAAGGTAGATTTCAAAACAAATAATAATAATACTAGGAATAAAGAAAATTGTCTCATAGTGATAAAGGGATAGAATGTCAAGAAAACTTATCAAGAGAACCTAGCAATCCTAAATGCTTAGGTGGCTAACAACAGAGCTTCAAAATACATTAAGTAAAGATTGATAAAACTTAGGGCGCCTGGGTGGTTCAGACTGTTGAGCGACCTACTTCGGCTCAGGTCATGATCTCATGGGTTCGTGAGTTTGAGCTCCATGTGGGGCTCTGTGCTGAGAGCTCAGAGCCTGGAGCCTGCTTCAGATTCCTTGTCTCCCTCTCTCTTTGCCCCTCCCCCGCTTGTGCTCTGTCTTTCTCTGTCTCTCAGAAATAAACGTTAAAAATTAAAAAGAAGAATTTAAAAAGTAGGTAAAACTGAAAGTAGACATAAACAAATCCCTATTTATAACTGAAGACTTACACACTCTTTTCAGTAATTAATACTGCAAGTAAACAGAAAATCAGTGATGCAGGATATGGCATACCAAAACAGCGCGATCAGCAAACACTCAATTATGACATTTATAGAACTCTCCACTCAACAGCTGCAGAATATACATTCTCTTCACATGAACATAAAACATTTTCCAAGGTAGACTGTATGTTGGCCCGTACAATAGGTGTCCATAACATCTAAAAGTATTGAAATAATAGAAGATATGTTATCAGATCGCAGTATGTCAATTCTCTGAAAATTGATTTACAGATGCAATGCAGTCTCAATCAAAATCCCAGCAGTCTTTGTGGAAAACAACAGTTACACTGATTCTGAACTTTGTATGAAAATACAAAGGAGCTGGAATCATCAAAAGAAGTTAAAAAAGGAAAACGATAGCTGGAAGACTTGTACCTCCTAACTTCAAGACCTATATAATTACAGCAAGGAAGGAAGTTTGTTATAGGTGTAAGGATAATAAAAATAACAATGGAATAGAAAAAAGAGCCCAGAAATAGACCCACACACAAACAGTAAACTGATTTTTGACAGAGGTATCAAAGTAATTCAATAGGAAATAGACAGTCTTTTCAAAAAGTGGTGCAAGAAGCTTCGAAGAGTCACATACACAAAATGAATTTTAGCCCCTCCTTCACACAGTATAAAATATTAATTCAAAGGATTAATAGATCTAAATATAAAAGCTACAGTGTATTTCTAAATTCTAAAATGATTTTTAGTGTAAAATCTTAGTGACCTTCAGCTTGGCAAAGACTGCCTAAGTAGATACCTAAAACACAAACTCTAAAACAATAATAACAATTTAAAAAGATTCATTTGATTTCCTAAAAGTTAAAACTTATCTTTTAAATGAAAACTCCTATTAAGTAAAAGAAAATCTCAGCTACAGATTGGGAGAAAGTAATTGCAAAATACACATATGGCAGAATTTTTTTTAATCTACACTATGTAGCACACTCACAAGTGATAATAAAACCAACAACCCAATTTAAAACAGTCAAATTCCAAATGATAACTTCATGAAAAATGAGGGTGACAAAATTGGTGAAGGTAGTCAAAGGTACAAACTTCCAGTTCTTAGGTAAGTAAGTCCTGCGGATGTAACATACAACATGATAAATACAGTGAGCAATACTTCATTATATATTTGAAAGTCCCTAAGGGTAAATCTTTATAAGTTCTATCACAGAAAAATAAAAAAAATTGTAACTGTTTGTTGTGATAAATGTTAACTAAACTTATAGTAAATGTTACTGACTATTAAGAAAAATTGATAAAACTGAAAGGAGACATAAATCTCTAATTATACTTGAAGACTTACACATTCTCAGTAATTAATATTGCAAGTAGACAAAAATCAATTAAGATATGTTATTTATTATACATATTTTATCATATATAAATACTATCCATGGTTTTAATATATATAATCACCACGACTTATATCTAAAATGAATACATGTTATATCGACTATATCTCAGTATTTTAAAAAAGAAAAAATATTAAAAATTTAAAAAATCTATATAGCGAGCAAACAATAACAAGAAAACATATGCTACATTATTAGTTATTAGTGAATGCAAATTAAAGCCACTTTGAGTTTCTACTATGTATTTAATATCTTGACTAAAATTTAAAAGATTGAACATGTCAAGTGTTAGAAAGCATTTGGAATAACTGAAAATCTCATATGCTGCTAGCAGGAATGTAAAATGGTGTATTTTGTAAAACCCTTTGGCAATTCCTTAAAAGGTTAAACATACTCCTGCCTTAAGACCTAGAAATTCTACTAGGTTTTATACAAAAGAAATAAAAGTATATGTCCATAAAAAGTGTTTTGCATAATATTCTTAGCAGATTTACAATAGCCTTAAAATGGCGGGGGGACAAAAACACAGAATCTATCAATAGATAAATGAATAACTAAATTTTGTTATATTCATAGAGTAGAATATTATTTAGCAACAGAATGAACTGATGATATGTGCAATGAACATAGATTAACTTCAAAATAACTATAGAGTGAAAGAAGACATACAAGTATATGGCTATGATTCTATTTTTATGAAATTCTAGAATATTCAAAATAATCTACAGTGACAGAAGAAGATCAGTGATTATTTGAGGACCAGAAAGCAGGAAGTGTAAGAGGAGTGGGAAAATAGTGAGAGGGGCTGGAGGAAGTAATTACTAAGTGGCATCAGTGATACCAATGATGTATATTTATGCCAGTGATATACATATTTGTTACCATCATTGTACACTTTATTTACATTGTACACTTCCAATATATATGGTTTGTTGTAGCCAATTATATCTAAAGCTGTACCAAAGGGAAAAAATAACACTCTGTGGACAAAAATTCTTGTCAGAGTCAAGTATATCACACTCTGAAGTATATTGACTCCTGGGCTACGTAGATCCTCTTATACTGCTCATGTAAGAATGAAAGGAACTTGTACATTGTTGGTAGGAATGTCAACTGGTATAACTACTGTGGAAAACAGTATGGTGTTTCATCAAAAAATTAAAAGTAGAAATATTGGGGTGCCTGGGTGGCTCAGTTGGTTAAGTATCCAACTCTTGATTTCAGGTCATGTCATGATCTCATAGTTTGTGAGTTCAAGCCCTGCATCAGACTCTGCACTGACAGCATGGAGACTGCTTGGTATTCTCTGTCCCCACCTCTGCTCTTCTCCTACTCATGTGCTCTCGCGCTCTCTCTCTCTCTCTCTTTCAAAAAATAAATATCATTTGATCCAATAATCCCACTACTGGATATTTATAACCTCAACCCCCCTCCCCCCAAAACACCATCCAAAACTCTAATTAGAAAATATATATGCTCCCTTTGGGCACATGGAGGCTCAGTAGGTTGAGCATCTGACCTAGGCTCAGGTCATGATCTCATGGTTTGTGAGTTTGAACCCCAATCATACTCTTTGTTGACAGCTCAGAACCTTGAGCCTGCTTCAGGTTCTGTGCCTCCCTCACTCTCTCAGTCCTGCCCTGCTCGCATTCTGTCTCTCTCTCTCTCTCAAAAAGAAATAAACATTAAAAAAAAGAAAAAAAGAAAATATACATGCACCGCTATATTTGTTGCAGAATTATTTACAGTAGCCAAGATATAGAAGTAACCCAAGTGCCCATCAGTAGAAGAATAGATAAGGAAGATGTGGAACACACACACACACACACACACACACACACACACACACACACAGGAATACTACACAGCCATAAAAAAGGATGAGTTCCTGTCATTTGCAGCAACATGAATGGATCTGAAAGGTATTATGCTAAGTGAAATAAGTCAAACTGAAAAAGACAAATACTATATGATTTCAGTCATATGTGGAAACCAAGCAAATGAATAATCAAACAAAAAGCAGAAACAGACGGATGAATGAAGTAAAAGAACTGATAGTTGCCAGAGGAGAGGGGGATGGGAGAATGGGTAAAATGAGTGACAGGGAGTGAGGGATGATAGCTTCCAGTTATGGAATAATTAGGTCATGGGAATAAAAGGCACAGCATAAGGAATATAGCCTATGGCATTATTATGACACTGTATAGTAACAGATGGCGAGTACACTTGGGGTAAAAACAATGTAATGTAAAACTTATGGAATCATTGTGTTTTACTCCTGAAACCAATTTAACATTGTGTATCCATCTATGCACAAAAACAATAGAGAGAGAGAGAGAACAACAAATTACAGTGCATGATCCCAAGGTGGTACATGGTTTGAGAAGGGAAAAAAATGCTGTAAAAAACATTTTTAAGATAATTGGAAAACTTTTAATATGGCCTGGATAATAATATTATATTACTATTTTTTTAAAAGGTGAGGTATGTCCAATGTTATTCCTGTAAGTTAACAGAGTCTCTAGTGCTGTCTAGAGATCAAGAGAGTTGAAGCATTTGTAGATTTTTCAAGCCATCTCTGGAGTATGCAGTTCAAATTAGAAGCTTTCAAATGATACCTGATCAGCCCTTGGATAAGTATTCTCTCTTAGAAAAACTAACCATCCCTACTTTACAGATTAAAATTAGCAGGCACGTGCGTATATGTATATATCCATATACAATACATCATAAACAAGATCACTCATTACCTAACTTATCTTAGCCTTGTTTCTCACCTCCATTAAAAAAAAAACAACAACAATGCTATCATTTAAATTGCTGTGGAGATCAAGAGAGATAATCTATGTAAAGCAAAAAGCATGAATATATAGTAAGTATTCAATACTTATTTAATGTAGACTAAACTTCTTTACTATAGCAAAGAAAACTATTTCATGGAATATCCTCTTCCTGACTTTGCCAGTTCTTGGAGTTCCAGCAATTGTCGAGGGATTCCTTCTGTAACTTCAGTGGAGACTATTAATAATCAGTAGAGGTATGAAAGTCTCCCCTGCAAACCCCCATTCTCCTTTTTTTCTGACTTGAGAGAGAGAGAGAGCTGCTTCTATTATACTATGTTCAAAAGGAGATAATAGAGGCCATTTATTTTTATAGCCTAGTGGTTTTCAGCCTGACTGAATATTGGAATCAAATGAGGAATTTTTAAAATGCCTGAAACTGGCCCCATCTTAGACCTTAGAACTCTGTCCAACCATCAGGCTTTCAAAAAGCATCCTTTTTAAAAAGGATGTATAGAAAAGACTGAGAATGATCAAGTAACACATTCTGTTAAGAACTTTACTAGTTTACTAAAGTAATACTCCAGAAACTGCATGAAATAAGAAATTTATTCCAGATTTTATATATGTATGATATATATATACCTATATAAAAAAATAAATATATAATATATATACACACACACCTTTACTGGGAATAGCAAAGATACATACATATATGCATATAAAATGTAAAAAGAACTTAGGCAAATAAAAAGTGAGACTTTTTTAATGAGTTTTTGAGTCACTCTTCCCTGCCAGTAAATGGTTCTTTCATGACATGTTCTTTCACTTTTGACTGTCTGCAAATTACCTATGTATTATAAAGAGTTGACATAGCCCATCTGATCACTTTTAACTGTGTGCTCTAAAGCATTTATTAAATTTATTAAGCTGTGCTTACTGTGAGTACATCAAACCCCAAACTAAAATTAAATCAAGATGAATCAAACCTGGGGACTGGTAGCAGATGCTAGCCATCCCACTTAATTGTCTAATAGCATATGCAGAGAGACAATCTCCAAGGCAACTGAGACATAAAACCACACAAAGATTTGATTTTGTTGATTGAAGTCAACACCTTGAATTGCACAATGAAGAAGAAAAAAAAAAAGAAGAAGGAAGCCATTCCACAGAATAGTTTAGTGTTGGTTAGTGTAAAGGATAGTAATCAGGATCTGTAGAAACTACCATGGTATGCTGAGGCTTAAAGCTTAGATTAATGCTGGAGATTATGCTATTTATAAACAGACTCAACCCTACCCAGGATTACAAAAATACACAGATACAGATGTGGATGATGTAGTATAGATATTTATATATTTATATATAATATCTATATATTTATATATNTTTCAGTCTGTGACTCCCTCTTTCTTTGACCCTCCCCTGCTCACGCTGTCTCTCTCTCTGTCTCCTAGAAATAAATAAAACATAAAAAAAAAGTATCTACATAGATCTTTAGTATAAAAACATTGTCCATTGTTCACTGGGTATGAAGATATGTACTCTCAGTCTCAGCAAGGTGAATGACTGCTTTTAAAATTTAGGAGCACTCTGAATTTCCCATATAAAATGGTAAATACAAGTAGAGTACTATTTTAAAAAAATCAGCAGTCACAACAGAAGAGGAAGATAGGGTCCAGGTCATTATATAAAGGAGAATTGCAAACAAAAGGATATACTGAGAAACTATCATTACTTCACTCTGGAAAGAAGAATGATTTAAAATCCAACCTTTCAGGATTCCTTTATATAAGAGATTGTTCTTAAACATTTTGTCTGCAACTTGGCTATAATATCATGTACTTTATCATTGCCTGTAGGGTCTGATGCATCCCTTATTCTTTCTAAACCATAGTGAAATGCACACTGACAAACTCAGGAATTGCATCATTTTTTGCTAAGTAACAAAACACATAAAAATCTAGTTCCTTGGAATTAACAACTGTGAGTTGAGCTCTTGATTCTGAGAGTTAATTTGCATTGGTTTCAGCTAGTGGTACCTGAGTGACACAGTTGGTTAAACATCTGGCTCTTGGTATCAGCTCAGGTCATGATCTCATAGTTCGTGAGATTAAGCACCATGTCAGACTCTGCACTGTTAGTGTGCACTGTTAGTGTGGACCTTGTTTGAGATTCTCTCTCTCTCTCTCTCTCCCCCCTCCTCAAAATAAATAAATCAATAAACTGTAAAAAAATCAATGGATTGGTTTCAGCTAGTTAATTCTTTCCTGGCCTAAGCTGGCCTCACTTATTCATCTGTGGTCAGCTTTTGGTAAGCTCAATAGATCTGTTTCAGGAGGTTGACTAAATGATGGCTGAGTAATAGAGACCACTGGGCCACATGCACTCTCTCATACAGTAGTCTAATCCGGTCTCGTTTACATGGTAACAAAATGTTCCAAAAGCATCAAGTACAAATGCTTTCCAAGTTGACCCATGCTTCCCACTTGCCAGTTTCCTGTGGGCTGAGGCCAGTCACATGACCAGTGCAGATTCATGGGGTGGAGGAGACTCCATTTCTCAACAAATGGAAAATTGTGATCATTTTTGCAGTCTCTCCTTTCCTTCCTTCTGGCAATAACCATTCACATTCTTTCCACATGCAAATTATATTCTCTCCCAAGACTCAAAATTCCCATTCAGTCTTGGAGTCTAGGATCAAATGACACCTTTCAAGTCCTGTTGAAGTTCTCTTCATCTAAGAAAACCCATGAAATTTCTGCACTCTGAGTAAGTTAATATCTCTCTCATCCCTGATAACCCAGTGCTTATATTTATTTTTCATTGCCCATGGTACATTTTTTTGTTATCTGAGTACCAGCTTTCCTTCTAGAATGAGTGCAAGGGCAGGTCAGTATTTCATATAGGTCTGTATATCCAGTCCTAATCATTATTTTCATATGGCCATGTTCTATAAACATTTTTTTGAATTCTAAATGAAGAAATGATTGAATAAATGAATGACAAAGTTCATAGCCTGATGATGGAAGGAGGTATTCTTAATATAATCTGAACTGGGCTATTTTTTGCAAGACTAATCTAAAGTTAAGTTTTTATGGAATTGCAAAGAAGCAAAAGTTCAACATCACAGTATCCAAATGAATCTCTAATAAGTGAGTATCATGTCATTTTTCAACCTTGGCTGTCACTGCCTGATAACTCAGAAATTATACATAAACTCATAGGCATAAGAGGAAAGAATTGGGTCACTTCAGAAAAATATCAAAGGTCCATCTTGTAACTTCTAATTTCTAAAGGTTTTCTATTGTCTTGATGTTATCTATCAGATCATTTTGGTTATTTGGTTTTACACAAAGTCTAAATGAATACATATGCATAACAGTAAGTCTTTTTATCTTTACACCTCTGATATTTGAAATCAGCAGAGTGCAAAAGACTTAGGTTTATTTAAAATATCAAAAAGATACTACAAATTTATTTTTATTCTTTTATGTTTTATTTATTTCTGAGAGAGAGAGAGAGAGAGAGAGAGACAGCATGAGCAGGGGAAGGGCAAAGAGAGAGGGAGACACAGAATCTGAAGCAGCCTCCAGGCTCTGAGCTGTCAGCACAGAGCCTGATGCAGGGCTCGAACCCACGAACCATGTGATCATGCCCTGAGCCGAAGTCGGATGCTTAATCGACTGAGCCACCAGGCGCCCCGAGACTACAAATTTAAAACAACTCTAACTAGGTATTTTTAATGTAGAGCATTGATGGACATTGCTTTGTGTATCAATTTATATTTACTATTACTACCAATGTTTGTTAGGAGCATCTTTATAAGTGCACATATTTGTATTTCTCTGTGTTTCTTATTTCTGTATTACTATATTATCTTGGCATTTCTATGGCCACATACAACTACATACAAGACTGTATACACATCTGCATAATGGAATTAAGGTATCTTTGTATCTTTGTATACATTGTTTGTATACTTGTTTCTTCTATATGCAAAGGCTTTTCAAGGGATTGTGGGGAAGTTCAGAAGATGACTTTATAGGAGCACTTCAAAGTTATATGGCTATAGTGTGGTTTGTAGCATGTGTGTACTTATGAGAGGAACATATATGTGGATATGCCTGTACGCACTTGATATCTGCCCTTAAAGAAATTATGTAGCTCAGTTGAGACATTTGGCTACTAGAAATTTTTCAATAATTTAATTTATTTTTTAACATGTTAAGATTATTAGTGGAAAACAAATTCTAGAGACCATCAGATTAGTGTTGTAATTGTTGCTTTCCATTTCTCAGTAGCTTTGGGGGAACTATTTACCAGATGTCAGTGAATTAGCACCACACATAAAATAGTTTTGTTAGATGGTTTCTAAATACATATCTATGGTGAATACTGGAAACACCACTACTGTATATGTGACTTTGGGCAAATTATATCCCTGAACTTCTTTTTTTTTTTTTTATTTGTGCAATGACTATACTATTACGTTCTGACTCAAGTGTGTGACATTTACATAAAATACAATCAGGTAAGGATTGCATGAAATGCTTTACCTTAAGTAGGGCACAGTGTTTGACATGTGAAAGGTGATGAATAAATCTAAATAGTCTACTTCCTTGTAAAGAGTAGTATGAGAATGCATATAAGGTTACAGTATTATTGTATTTATATTGTTTGTACCAATACAAACAATATCCATTTTTGTTCTGTGCTAATCACAATTTCTTTTTTTTACCATACTGACTTTGTATTATACCAATTATTTTGTTTGAATAAATACAAACAAAAGCCTATTAGGGAACACTAGGAAATAAGAGATATAGTCTTTTCCAAAATATTCATCTTCAAAATTAAGTACAGGGATTTGAAAGCAAAAATAATTAAACGTTGGAAACTATTTACCATAAACTATTAGTATCTTAATTCAAGTATCAATTTTAAGATCATATTTTCTCTTATTCCACTAAAAATCCAAAACTAGGTAGTAAAAATAACCCATAAGTTCATAGATGCTTGGGTATTATTCTTCCCTTCATCCAACTTAAAAATTAGGTTCCCTCTTTTTTCACTTCATATAGTCATGAAATAGTAAGAATATTATATTAAACTTTCTATAAACTACTTATTATTATGAACACCCTGAAATAATGTCCCTTCTAAGACACTTGTCACTAATATTTTAAAAGGCTATTTTTAGAGTGGTTTTGAGAGGAAGGTACAGAGATATCCCATATGACCCCGCCCCCACACATGCACAACTTCCGCCACCAGAGTGGTACATGTTACTGTTGATGAACCTACATTGACACATCACTAATATATTTTTTTCATTTTTAAATTTTGGATTTCTTCACATTTAGCAAGGTAAGTCCTTCCCATTTTCTCCCCTTATTTGTCAATACTAGCTTCTCCACTAAGGGAGATAAACATTAAGGTACTCAGAATATTTACATTGATGAATTGTCCGTTAATATTTCTTAAGTTTCATTAAAAATTCTGCACATCAAAAGAGCTAATTAGAAAATATATACATATTGACAGAGATATAGGATCTGTTGTTATAAGACATAAGCATATTGGATTAATTGCAAATTGATAGCACATTTTGACCTTCTTCCTGGTATTTTTAAAAGGGCATTTGGGAAAATGGTCTAAATATTTTTTCCTACTTCATATATATTTTCCTTTTTCTGGTTCCATTTTATTTAGCCAGCTAGAATTTTTTTTAAGTGGATAATTTATACATCAAACTCTCATGGATTGTTTACCCTACTGTGTTTTACTTTCCCATCTTCTTTAATGTACCATCACAACAACTGGCTTTTATTCAGCTTAGTGAGTGTTATTTCTTTTCTTTCTTTTTTTTTTTTAAGAGAGATAGAGAGAGAATCCCAAGCAGGGTCCACACTGTCAACACAGCACCAAATGAAGGGGTTAAACTCAGGAACATCATAACCTTAGCCAAAATCAAGTCAGACTGAGCCACCCAGGTGTCCTGCAAGTGCTCGCTCTTCCTTCCTTCCTTCCTTTCTTCCTTCCTTCCTTCCTTCCTTCCTTTTTCTTTCTTCCTTTCTTCCTTCCTTCCTTCCTTCCTTCCTTCCTTCCTTTCTTCCTTTCTTCCTTTCTTTCTCTCTTTCTTTCTTTCTTTCTTTCTTTCTTTCTTTCTTTCTTTCTTTCTCTTTCCTTTCTCTTTTAACATTCATTTATATTCGAGAGAGAGGGGGAGAGGCAGAGAGAAAGCGGGACACAGAATCAGAGGCAAGCTCCAGGCTCTGGGCCATCAGCACAGAGCCCAGTGCAGGGCTTGATCTCATGAACTGTGAAATCACCACCTGAGCAGAAGTCAGATCGTGACTTAACCGACTTAGACACGCAGGCACCCTATAAGGGCTATTTGTAATGTTTGGAAGAAATAAACAACCCAAAATCAAATTTCTTCTTAACTTAGGTATCATATTAAGTAGTTTATTGAATGGTTATAAAATTCCTCTGAATAGAGAGTGCAAATTAAAAATACACTATTCCATATCATTTTGAGGAATGTGATTAGGTAAAAAAATATATATATATTTCCTTCCTGTGCTTAACTATGGTTTCTAAGCACTGATATTTTTCTAGGTTGACATAAGTTGTAATTTTAAGCTGAACATTTAGAAATGTTTCCGCTCCTACATACTATTGGAACAAGTGAGGTAAGAACCATTTATTAATGCTTTGCACAGTGAGACATATTTGGGGACAAAACATGAGATTGGCTCTCTAATATGAAAATGTTATAAAACATAGTCAAACAAGTCTTACTTTCTTACTCTTAAAACATTCATTAAAATAAACTTATTAATGAGATTGCATTTGGTGAAATAAAAATAAGTTTTTAAAGAAATAAACTGATATAAGAAAAGTGCTTTCTCTTAAAAAAAAAAAAAAAAAACCAGAAACAAAAACTTGGACTTTATAAAAACCAGCCACATATTTCTGTCTTAATCTGTGAACTTTCCTTAATACAGTGGTGTCTGATTATCTTTTATTTTTCCCTTGATTCCTTTACTTACACAGAGCCCATCAAAACAGTTATTTTATTAGCAATTCTCAAGCACAAGGATACCATCCAAAGGGTAACTTAAAGGAATCAAATACCTCTTCTCATATCTACCCTTGACAAAATTTCAACTGCAAATATAACTCAGTGTATTAGGTAAAATCCTAAAATGTGTTCTTAGATTTTTGATCATAATTATGGAGACTGACAATGATGGAATATATCATTCCCATTATTATGTTATATTTCACATTTGCCCTTAAAATACGGAGATAGTCTAGGTGACCTTAATTTAACCCACACATCCTTTAACAGCAGAGAGTTTTCTCTGGCTGGTAGCAGAATGGCAAGCCAGGGACTCCATGCATGAGAGGGATTGGACTTATCCTCATGGGCTTTGAGAGGTGCCATGGGACAGGGAATGTTAGTAGCCAACAGAGGCTAAGAGCCAGCAACAAACAAACAAACAGAACCTCAGTTCTTTTTTTAAGACAAGGCTGCTGAATTTGACCAGCAACCCAAAGAGCATGGAAACAAATTCTTCCAGAATATCTAGTTAAGAACCCAGCCTGATTGAAACCTTGATTTCAACCTTGTGATAACCTTAGGGGGAGAGCCTGCTGGAGCCCATGTAAGCAATGGAACACTAATGCAGTCTAATTCAATTATTTTCAAGATTTTTGGAGCAGATCCTACTTTCCAAAAGAAATCTTTGTAGAAAGTCAGTATGTTAAACTTCTATAAACAAAATTCCTCAGAGTAAAAAGGTGGTCAATTCTACATATCATCAATGGTCCTCACTTTATTCAATATGGCTGTACCACTGAACCTCAGAAATCTTTAGAAGTCCAGGAGAACCCATGACCACGAAAGCAAGTATTATTTGTGTCTGGAATACCAGAGCCAAAGAGTAAGGGGTTTTAAATTAAGTTTATTCCTCTGTTCCTGATACAGGATACAAGTAACTCTGAATTAGCCACTTGGATTTATCAAAGTGTAGATACACAGCTTTTACTTATAACTTTAAAAAAACTTCCTACATCCAAATTCTGGAAAGAGCCCTCTGTACTTCTTGATCTAAACAGAAAATAGCCTACTGCTAGCTCTAAACTTCCTTTGGGCTCAAATTGAAGAAAAACAGAAGAGAAAGTATGTGATGGCATATATCCCATTGCAGTGATTTCTTGCCTAGCTGCAGAGCATGTAAAAATAAAAGTCTTCCCACACACTTCCTGCAAGCAATGGACCTTTTTATGAGTGAATTTCATCATTAAGAACAAAACAAAACAAAATACTGAACAGCTATATTGTGGCAGAGAAATCAACTGTTTGAACAAAGGATCCTCAAGAAAACAAATAGATTTCTTGAGAAAATAAGGAATTGTGAAAACTTAAAACTCTTTTCAGTTTAAAAACTGTAAGATGCCTTTTAAACGATATTCTGAGAAATGTCTGAGAAGAATCACCTATTTTTACACTAAGTATTGGGTCAGTGATTAACTTTTGACATTAACGGGCCAATATTCTCTAAACTGAATTGTACATGCAGAATTTCTAAGCACAACACACTTCTCTATTTTCTTTTCACTGAAAGGTGCTTGTTGAGCTTTTAAAATAGAAGTTCTTGGCAACAGATAATCAACTGAATATATTTTGGGAGATACTTTTCCTGGGTGATAGAACATTGATGCAGAGTAAAACAAAGGGCTTGCATTGGCAGAAGTATGGCTGGTACCTCTGTGTGAATGCTGTTTTTTGTTTGTTTGTTTATTTTATTTTTGTTTTTGTTTTTAAGTATTCCTATTAGAGTCTCAAACAGCTATTACTCATTTCTTTAGGATGTTTTTAATAAGATCCATGTGAGTAATGCTTCTAAATACATGATCATTCTGTGTGTTGTTAACAATGTTTGAAGTAGATTAAATACCACATACTCATTTTGCTTAATTTGGAAAATACTAGGACAAAAACCGAATTAGCAAAAACTGTAAATAAATAAAAAAGACTGAGTATCCTGCCTAGTGCATTCTTCTAGGTTACCTGGTTCTATGTTTCTGTTATTGTCTTTGAATTCTGCAACTCTAAGTTTTAGGAAAAAACAAACAAAAACAAACAAACAAAAAAGCAACTGACAGTAATGTCAGTGAAGCCTGTCCATGGAAATGTAAATGAGTTTTATTCAGTGAATGTAGTTGATCATTGCCCTGTGGATATTGACCAGTTTTGCATCTAATTTGCAAATTAATTTAAACATTCCTGATTGCCTATCACATGTGTTATATGAATTCTCCTTTGAATCAATTGTAGTGTCTTATTGGTTTCTTCATTAATTAATATGTTCATTGCTTTTCTATTGCTGCATAACATTACCACAAACATAACACAACAACACAAATGAATTATTTGCCTGTCAGCAATCTGGGCATGGCTTAATTGGGTCCTCATGCAGTCAAGAAACGGCTCAGGTTGTGATCTTATCTAAGGCCCAGGATCTGCTTGCAAGTTCCTTGGGTCACTGGCAGAGTTCAGTTTTTTTGTGATTATAGGACTGAGACCCCCAGCTCCTACAGACCTCTTGTTCTTCCATCATTTGGCCCTCTCCACAACATGGCAATTTGCTCCTTCAAAGCCAACAGGAAAATGTCTTTGCTGCTTCAACTCCCACTAATTTCCTCCATCCCAGTACTTGAGATCTGCTTTCAAAAGGGTTCATCTAATTAAGTCAGGCCTACCCGGAATGTGGAAGTCAGAGTGAAGATTTATAGCATACACCAGAGCTCCAGAAAGAGAAAATAGAAAAGATATTCTATTAAGAGGTGATGGCTGTGGGGCACCTGAGTGGCTCAGTCAGTTGAGCTTCTGACTCTTGATTTTGGCTTAGCTCATGATCTCAGGGTCATGGAATTGAGTCCCATGTCTGGCTCCATGCCGAATGTGGAGCCTGCTTAGGATTCTCTCTCTCTTCCTCTGCCCCTTTCCCACATTTGTGCTTTCTCTCCCTATCTCTCTTTAAAACAAATGGTAATGGTTGAAAATACTCCAAGACTATTGAATGCATCAATGTTCAGTTCTAGAAAATCCAGTGAATTTCAAGTGAGATAAAGGAAGAACACATTATTTCACATAATTTTCCTTATAGTATAACTTAGGAACTCTGAAGTATATAAGGTGATTTGAAACTCACCCAAAAAAAGATAAATTAACTACTAAAATAGATTTCAAAGTAACTTCTGTATGTAAACACTGGAAGTCAAAAAACAGTGGAATAAAATCTTTAAGATCAAAAGAAATTTCTGGCAAATTAACTTTACACAAAAGTAAAATTACTCTTTAAAAGTGAAGGTGAAATATGGAGCACATGGTTGACTCAGTAGGTTAAGGGTCCAACTCCTGATTTCTGCTCAGGTCATGATCTCAGTTTGTGATATAGAGTGTCATGTTGGGCTCTGGGCTTTCAGCACAGAGCCTGCTTGGGATTCTCTCCCTCTGTCTACCTCTCTCTCCCTCTCTCTTTCCTCTCTCTCTGTCTCTGCCTCTCCCCTGCTCATGTGCACATGCACTCTCTTTCTCAAAAATAAGTAAATAAACACTCAAAAAATTTTGAAGTGAAAGTGAAATAAAAACATTTTCAGAGGAACATTAGCCAAGAAAGGCTAACCTCAACTAATGGTAACTGACAACAATTCTAAAGGAGGTATTTCAAGAAAAAAGGAAAATTACTCTCCAATGTAGACTGAATTACAAAACAAACAAAGAAAACTCAGAAATGGATAAAAATAATAATAATTGGCAATAAGCCATTGGCAATATAAAATTTTAAAATGCCTAATTTGGGGTGGCTTGGTAAATAAACTAGAATTAATATACTGAATAGTGAAAGAATATATGCAGAGTAAGTCTTGATAGAACATAAGCATTCCAAAATGTTTTGTTTTTAGGGAGGGAGGTAAAGATACTAAATATCTTTAGAATCTAAGTGTGCTTCCTAAAGTACCAAGAATAATAACACTCAAGATAGACATGCTATACATGTAAATTTTTATTCGATACATTCATTAAAAACCCACTGTTTGCCAAACACTGTAAGAATTCTCAACAAATGAGAATTAAAATGACATTCCTCCCCCAAATTATCCAAATGAATAGATACAGAAAAACTAATTACAATGCACTCAATCCCTTAATATAACAAGTTTTTTTTAATGTTTATTTATTTTTGAGAGAGAGACAGAGTATGAGCAGGGGAATGTCAGAGAGAGAGGGAGACAGAATCTGAAGCAGGCTCCAGACTCTGAGCTGTCAGCCCAGAGCCGGATGCGGGGCTTGAACCCATGAACCAAGAGATCATGACCTGAGCTGAAGTTGGAAGCCCAACTGACTGAGCCACCCAGGCACCCCTACAGAAGTTTAAGAGAATTGATATTGCATAGCCTGGCAGATTTTTCCAACAAAAAGGCAACTGGCATTTCGGGTGGGATGATTCTTTGAATTCTTTAGATGTTGTCCCTGAGACATTGTGGAGGTTAGCCTTGCAGCCGATTTTTCAGTCATAATGGCATTCATCTTAACAACTGAAAAAACCCTATTCTGTATTTCCAAATCCCTCCTGAGAGAGTGGGAGCACCCTCTTGGAGAGCACTGGTACTAGACAGAACCTACTGACGCTGGCAAACCCTGTAGTAGCAGGTCTGGGAGAGCAAACGATCTAGGAACCCACTTAGGTCTATTTAGATTTTCATGTATTCATGTAAGGCTATACTGTTTATGGGCATTTTCGTTAAAAGGCAAAGAGTAGGGGTGCCTGGACGACCCAGTCAGTTAAGTGGTTAGGTGTCTGACTCTTGATTTCTCCTCAGGTCATAATCTCATAGTTCATGTGGTCAAGCCCCACTTTGGGCTCCAAGCTGAAGGTGTGGCGCCTGCTTGGGATGCTCCTCTCTCTCTCTCTCTCTGCCACTCCCCCACTTGTGCTCTGTCTCTCTCTCTCTCCTTCTCTGAATGAATGAATGAATGAATGAATGAATAAATAAATAAATAAATAAATAAATAAAAGGCAAAGAAGATTATTAAGATATCTGTTTTAATTTAAAATATTTCAGCATAGGCAGAGTATTACTTATTTATTAATGATTTACATTTAAAATAAATTCTAGGTACAGTCATTTGCATTAATCAGGAATTCACACAAATATGGTGGGTTATCCTTATCAGAAAGTCTTTGTGACTGAGGAAGCTACAAGAAGAGCTTCAGTTACCTTTAGCTCCTATCAACACAAGAGGCTTTGCTGAATAACAAAGTGGCCTGAAGAAGTGGGTTGTCATAGAGCAACAGTGGACTGACTGAAATATTTTAGAGATACCTCCAATCCTGGCAGAACAGGAATGCTCTCCATAGGAAACTGACCTTTGCTAACCAGGTCTTGCCTAATGCAAATACTGGAGATTTTTGAAAAAGGCAAGATTTAGTTATTCTACTGCCAACTCCCAAGCCATAGTATATATAACTTCTAAATAAGTATGAGGGGGGAAATGAGATGACAAAAAAAGAACGTTAAAATTTCAGAGCAGTCTAGGGGCGCTTAGAGGTTCAGTCTAGCACCATCAGTTTAGGTGACTCAGTCGGTTAAGTGCCTGAATTCAGGTCAGGTCATAATCTCACACTCTGAGAGCTCGAGCCCAGCGACAGGCTCTTCAGAGCCTGGAGCCTGCTTCGGATTCTGTGTCTCCCTCTTTCTCCGTCCTTACCCATGCATGCTCTGTTTGTGTCTCTCTCAAACATAAATAAACATTTTTTAAAAATGTCGGGTCAGGGCACCTGGGTGGCTCAGTCGGTTAAGCATTTGACTTCAGCTCAAGTTATAGTCTCACGGTTCGTGGATTCGAGCCCTGCGTCGGGTTCTGTGCTGACAGCTCAGAGCCTGGAGCCTGTTTCAGATTCTGTGTCTCCTCTCTCTGACCCTTCCTTGCTCACGCTCTCTCTCCCTCAGAAATAAATAAAACATTTAAAAAAAATGTCGGGTCAGTCTAAAAGACGTCAAGAGAGGAATTAAAAGTGGATAAATAGAAAGCAAGTAATAAGGTAGTAGAAATAAATGTAAATGGATGTAAATATAAACATTCTAGTTAAAAGAAAATGTTTACAGTTTTGGTTTAAAGACATGCTGGTTCCATGAAATAAGTCTGAAAAAGGAAGTTGAAAGTCAAAAGCTGTTTAAAATCAATTAAAACAAACAAACAAACATATGTTTTGGAGGCATTACTTAAACATAATAATGGTTTATATTAATATTTGATGTCATAATTAAGAAAGAAAACATTATCAGAAATTAATGGGATCACTACATAGTGGTTAGAAAGGTCAATTTACCAGGAAGATACAATTTTAAACATGTATGTACTTAATAGTGTAGATTTTAAATATGTCAAACAAAAAAAATTAAAACTGAGGAGAAATTGACAAATCTCTTGCTAAGGAGATTTTATCACACCTCCCATGTTGATCTCATCTTAGGACATAAAGCATGCCTTAATAAATCTCAAATAAGTGAAATGAAATAGGTGCTACATCCTACCCTACCCCCACCCTACCCGACCATTCTCCAGGGTTTGGTGTGAAGCCAACAATTTTCATTATTAGTAATATATAAATTCAGGTATATAAAATGGAGGAGAGGAAATGGTAAGTGACATATTGCTTTGTGACACTCTGAAACTAAGTAAAACTTGAATAGTAAAATTATGTCCTACTTTCCAGGCTCTTAAGGCCTAATAAAGGCAAGTTTGGAGAGTATAGATAAGGGAGGTTTGAAATGTGTATATCCACTTTGACAGAAGTAAAACAAAAGTAATATTGCTGCCTGGGAAATTAAGGTGACTATTTTCCACCTAACTTTCTAATACATCCTTCATAATTTAGTCTAATGATGAAATATTTCTTGCTGTATATTACTTTAATTACAACAGAAGCAATCTTTACTGTGTTAACTAATACAAATAGACCTATGTACAGATTAATCCATGTTAATGTGAGCACAAAAACAAATAATGTCATCACAGTCGTGTCTATAATAAACTAATAAGTCAATATTATCTTCCTACCAATTTTCTTTACAATTTCATTATAAGGTACAGGTAGAAGTCCGAGAACCCCCTTTATGATGCCTAAGACACGTTATGGTGTGAATGTAACTCATAATTCTAAACACAATTGCTATTCTGTCCATAATTTTTGCCCTATCAACTGAATACTGAATACTCTCCTCATAAAGAGGACCTATGAACAGTAAAGGAAACCAACAAAATAACAACCTACTGAATGGTAGAAAACATTCACAAATGATATATCCAATAAGCAGTTAATATTCAAAATATATAAAGAATATATACATCACCAACAAATCCCAAGCAATCTGATTAAAAAATGGGCAGAGCACCTGAGCAGACATAATTCCAAAAAAGACATAAAGATGAATGACAGACATGAGATGCTCAACATCATTAATCATCAGGTAAGTGCAAATCAAAACCACAATGAGACCACCTTACACATGTAAGAATGGCTAGAATCAAACAGATAAGAAATAACAAATGTCAGCAAGGATACGAAGAAAATGGAACTCTTGTGTCCTGCTTATGGACATGAAAATTGGTTCAGCCACTGTTGAAAACAGTATGAAGTTTCCTCAAAAAATTAAACATAAACATTCCATATGATCCAGTTTCCCTCCAGGGTATTTAGCCAAAGAAAATAAACACTAATTCAAAAAGATATATGCATCCTTATTATTTTACAAGGTATGGAAACAACTCAAGTATTCACCCATGGATGAATGGATCAAGAAGGTGCGGTATATAAATACACATAATACATACACATACATAAGCATATACAATTGGATATTACTCAGCTGATAAAAGGAAAGAGATCTTGCCATTTTCGACTACATAGATGGACCTAGAAGCTATGCTAAGTGACATAAGTCAAAAACAAATATCATTTTATTTCACTTATATGTAGAAACTAAAAAAACAAAACAAATGAATAAACAAAAAGCAGAAACAGACTCATAAATATGTAGAACAAACTGACTTGTCAGAGGAACAGGGAGTTGGAAGGATGGGAAAAATGGGTGAAGAGGAGTGGGAGATACAGGCTTCCAGTTTTGGAATGAATAACTCATGGGCATAAAAAGTATAGCATAGGAAATATAGTCAATAGTATTATAATAGCATGTATGGTGACAGATAGAGCTATACTTGTGGGAGCATAGCATAACATATAGACTTATTGACCACACCATGTATACTTCAATAAAGTAATCAGGATGTAGAACTACTGAATATTGGATTACATATATAATGAATGTATATATATATTTATTTATTTATCATGAATATTTATAGGTAAATATTTATATATATAAGTAAATATGTATATTTTTATGTATATTTATTTATATATATAAGTAAATATGTATACACACATAACATATGTATATCCAGAATATTTGATATGTGGGATATTCTGGATGCACATATGTTATCTGTGTATACATATTTATATATGTAAATTTTCATGGCAATCCCTACTGGTAAACAGTTTCAGACCAATGAAAACGTTACCTATTTTTCAAGTCTCAAAAGCTTTCCCGTGTGAAGCATTTTCTGACACTCTGGTAGACTTATAAGTTAATTCTCTTAATTTTCATCGTTATTTGTGCATAGTATGTTTGAAGAAATTCTCATGACATTTTAATTAGTTGTTTACATGTCTTCTTCTTCCTGGGATATAATCTCTTTTAAATCTAAGATCGTTTTTAAAAAGTTTCCATTTCTGAGAAATAAACCTAATGTCAGGCACATAATAGCCACTCAATGATAGCTATTGAATACATACATATCCAAGCTCTAAAAAGTATTCAGTGATATTCTGATGTAAACTTTCAGTTCCCCCTCACTGAAGAACTTCTGAAAAACTTCAGTCAGTAGAAAGCGATCATTAGTTGTTGACTCAGTAATGCCATTTGGTCTGGATTATCTCTACTTGTCTGGGATGTTGACATGCCAGTTCAATAAAATTATGTGATAGCTAGGCTTGGAAGCAAAATGCCTAAACTTCCAAGATGACCTTTCTGCTGTATATATAGGAAAGGCAGTATACATGATGGTCACATTTGAAGGCAGTCTAGATTTGAACTTTCCTCACATTAGCTATGTGACTTGAGTTATGTAGTACCACTCTGTACAACATAACAAACAAACTTTACTTTCTCTCATCTGTAAAGTTAGATAATAATACCTGTCATGCAGAGTTATTGTGAAAATTAAGAGGTAAGATGTATATGTGTATACACATAGATATAGATATGCACATAGATAGCCAGATGTACACACACATACTTAGACAAGCCTAGGAACATTAAATAAAACTTTTGTTATTATTATTATCGATCATGGTTTTAATATTTTCTTTTTTATTCCCTAGGCTGTACTTATCTCTGACTTATTTTATAAGTGGAAGTTTATATCTCTTAATCCTCTTTATTTCACCCATCCCCCCAACTACATCCTCGATATTTTTATTGAAAGTATTTTGTAACTTTGGGATTTTCAATCTTATTCTGCAGATAGATTTCTGGTTCCCTTTGTTCTGTTAGCCCCCGATAGTCTAAAATGAACTGTTAACTTGTTTCAAGGCTTGTGAATTCAGTTTCAGTGTATTCACTTGATCATGGATTAATCTTCAATTTAATCCTGCAATATACTCTACCCAATACGAGGTGTCTGCTTTATCTATCATCAGAGGAAAACTATGTTTCCTACCACTCCTGCCCCCCAATTTCACAAGCTCACATCAGTTTTCAAATAATTAGCTACTAAATAAGAGAACAGCTTATTCATTCAATTTAAGGTAAATTACATTTGAAATATAACAAAAAGCATTTATAATTAGGTCAGTCTACATTATTAGGTCAAGTCCCTCCTCCTGCTCTGCTTACAAACCAGGGATAGCAACACGTTCGAAATAAGAAAGTAACTACTGATGGAAAGATGTACAGTGCGTTAAGAAGTTCATTTAAAATATACCCTAAAGAAAACAAGCATTTCTCCATCTCTTTTAAATCTATATCATTCATAAGACTAACACGGTTCAGAGCAATATGTGAACAACACAGTGTACAGTTTTGCACCTTGTGGTAGACAAGGTTTCAAGACCAAGTGGAGTTTCTTTTTCTTTAAATTTGTAGCTATACATAAACTACCAAGATTTTGTTTGTTTTCATGAACTCCCAAGCCCCTTTATGTCAATCGGTTCCAGATAGGCTCCAAGTAAGTTTTACATATTTACATAAACACACATATATAAGAAGTATTTATACATAAATACATAATAGCTACTGCATATAAACAATACATTTCATATTTATATAAAAAAACCTTTGCAAATGCAGAAATTCTATCACAAAAGTTAAACGAGGCATATATCAATTAATTTCTTGGACTTGAGAATTACCTTTTAAAACCATTTAAACCTACATTTGTTAATTAAAAAGTCAGACTCTCTTTAAAAATGATTTGAAATTTAAAATCTCTTCTGAAACAATTATTTTTAAAAATTAATTTAAGGAGTTAAGCAGTATTTTTTGTCATTCATTATTTTTGTTTATATATTTTATCTTAATAAAATACAGTGATAATGAATTCACCAGACAATGAAATACACCATGAGGAAGTAATGCCTACCATTTATATAACTCCTTTTCTAGAGAAGCCAAGAATACTCAGAATAGCAAAACAGCCTTCCTAAGAAAACGGTCCTAACATTTCAGAAGGTTTCCTGTTTTACAAATTGGGAGTATCTTTTCATGACTATCCTGGAAATGGTGTCTTACATTGGACTCTTTTCTCATCCCAGTTTCTACTTTTGTCCTATTTTCTTTTTAACAAGTTATTCAAATGTCCATGTACCTCACACAAGGAAGTACCCCAGAAGATACCAGTTTTGTCCAGATTCTTAAAGTTATCATCATAATTGCAAATACAGTCCAAGTATGCCATTGTGTTAAAATTTACTTTTTTATGCAAAATGTAATATTGTTCATAGTAAGGATTCCAACTTCAGATTTCACAAAAAAGATGAAATTGTAAAATTTACAATTACTAAAAATTTGGACTACTGTAGCTTAAAAATTTGGTAAACTTTGTAAGGCTTTATGTTTCCTCTCTACTTACTGAAGTCCTGTTGAAAAACAGTATATTCTCATATGTTGAAAAATAATTAAAGGTAACTTTATCTGAAGTAAGAAATAAATTAATTTTTCTCAATCTTTCTAAAATTCGTGTAGCCCTAATATTCTATATACATACACAGACTTAAAGATAATCTCAATTCAGTGTTCACCTAAAAGTATTTTTTTTCTAATTTACTCAGTGAGGTACTTGGTCTCCAAATGGAAAGATTGAAGGAAGGATTACAAAACAGATGTTCATTTTAAAAAATATTTAAATTCTAGTTAATTAACATACAGTGCAATATTGGTTTCAGGCATAGAATTCAGTGATTCATCACTTACATACAACACTCAGACTCATCACAATAAGTGCCTTCTTTGATCCTCATTGCTTGTTTACCCCATTCCCCACCTACCTCCTTCCATCAACCCTCAGTTTGTTCTCTATCTTTAAGATTCCCTCATGTTTTCTTTCCCTGTCTCTTTTTTACCCTTTCCACTCTAATGACCTGTTTTATTTCTTAAATTCCACATATGAATGAATCATATGGTATTTTTGTGACTTATTTTGTCTAGCATAGTCCTCTCTCACTCCATCCACATCATTGCAAATGACAAGATTTCATTCTTTTTTGACAGTTTAGTAATATTACATTATATATATACATGTATATGTATGTATATATACCACCTCTTCTTCATGCATTCATCAGTTGATTGACATTTTGAGCTCTCGCCCTAGTTTGGCTATTATTGATAATGCAGCTATAAACATCATGGTGCATGTACCCCTTTGAATCAGTATTTTTGTATCCTTTGGGTAAATACCTAGTAGTGCAATTGCTGGATTATATGGAGTTTTATTATTAACTTTTTGAGGAACTTCCATACTGTCCTCCAGAGTGGCTGCACCAGTTTGTATTCCCACCAACAGTGCAAGAGGTTCATGTTTCTCCACATCTTTGCCAACTCCTGTTGTTTCTTGTGTTAATTTTAGCCATTCTGTCAAGTCTGAGGTGGTATTTCATTGTGGTTTTGATTTATATTTCCTTGTTGATGAGTGATGTTGAACATCTTTTCATGTGCCTTTTGGTCATCTGGGTGTCTTATTTGGAAAAGTGTCTATTCATGTCTTCAGCCCATTTCTTAACTGGATTATTTGTTTTTTAGGGTATTGAGTTTGACACATTCTTTATAGATTTTGGATACTAACCCTTTATCAGATACATCATTTACAAATATCTTCTCCCATTCCATAGGTTGCATTTTAGTCTTGTTGATTGTTTATTTTACCGTGCAGAAGATTTTATCTTGATGAAGTCCCAATAGTTCATTACAAAACATTCTTAAGCATAATCATTGCCATCTGAAAGAGACTTACTGACACCATGAAGTCTTTACTCAATACTGATGGCTTCCATCAAGTACACCAACCTCCATGGATCTCCTATTTTCATTTGTAAAATAAGGATAATAATTCTAAATAATACCACAGGTTGTTTATATTTATCCAATGAGCTTTAGTATTTGAAAATTATCAAAAATGTAACTTGTGATTGTTATTATTGATACAGTCTGATTCTATATTTGTAAGATCCTTTCTTGTCTTCTCATCTTTCCCTAGAGGCTGACTGTTACCACAGGTGTCCTTAAAAAAACTTGTCCTGTAGAGTCATACTCAACTCTCCTATTTCTTTCATATCCTACATCCAATCGAGGACATTCTGTGTTTTAATTTTTTTTTCCAGAATTCATTAACTCCTCCCAATGACCACTCCTAAATTCTAAATTCAAGCTCCATATCTCCTACCCAGATTTGGAAGATGTTTGTCAATTGGTCTGTTTCAACTCTAATTGTTGATGGTATGTTTTTTTTCAACCATATTGAGAACAATCATTTAAAATTCAAGTCAAATCATGTCCTCTACCTAAAAGAATGCTATGGATTCCATTCTCTGTGGGGATAAAAGCCAAAGCCATTACTACTGTGATCTGTAAAGCTTTTTTATGTGTTGCTCAGTTGCCATGACTGACTCCAGCTGCTTCTCAACACAGACATGATTTTGCTACTGGTTTTGCTCTTGCCTGGTTTCTTCTTACCCCAGGCACATGCAACCCTTGTGTCCATCTTTCAGTGAAGACTTAGCAAGTTTCCTTAAAATTACAACTCTTAAACCTCACTGTGACTAGTCACATTTGCCTGTTTTTTTTTTCTATTTAGCACTTATCAATACCTATATTGATATACTCTTCTAACTTACTTAGTGAATGTGAAATCATTTGGGGGGGTACTTTTGTCTGTTTCATTCACAACTATTTCTCAAACTGATAGAATTGCTTGGTAAATATTTGTTAAATAGATAAATATCCCAATTTAAAATGTATGTTTCTTCCTGCTACGGTTTTCTGCATTCATTTTCTATTACTTTTATAATCAAATACCACAAACTTGGTGGCTTAAAACAACAGAAACTTATTATTTTACAGTTATGTAGGTTAAAAGTCCAATACAGCTTTCAGTGCTGTGGTAGAAAGATGAAGATATGGGACAAGTCCACCTTGTATCTTCCAGGTTCTAGAAGCCTCCCATGCTTCAGTCTTTTGTGGCATCTTACCTCTATCTTTGAAGCTAGCAACGATACACCTCTCTGACCATTCTTGCATGTTTACATCTCTCCCCAGTCTGACCTCTTCTTCCTGTCTCCCATCTTACTTTAAATGACCCTCATCTTTAGATTGTGCACACCTGTGATCTGATCCAGGCTGCTCACTCCCTTTTAAGGTCAGCTGATTAACTAATTTAATTCCACCTGAAAACTTGATCCTCCCTTGCTATGCATCCTAACCTATTCACAGGTTCTGGGAATTACAATGCTGGCATTTTTAGGTGGCCATTATTCTGCCTACCACATTTCCCTTCTTTAAGTGCTCTTGAGCCTTTCTCTGCCTTCTTTATTTTCAGGTGTCTTGATTCAGCTCTCACCTTCCTGCTGTACCTGCTGCACTGAGATCACCAATGATTTAAACCACTTCAGAAGGCATTCTTACACCTCTATACTGTTTTATGCATTGTAGCATGTGAAACATGGAACCCAAGCTAGTGTTTAAAACTTTTCATTGAAACTGTCTCCTACCTTGCTTTCTGTGGGAAGTCTTTATGGTTCTTTTACTGCACTGAAGTATTCTTGCCATTCTTCTTTTCAGATTCCTGTTGGTATAATCTCGTCTTAAATTTTGGACTTTCTCCAATATTCTAAACCTGAACTTCTTCCTTGTGATTTTACAGTCACTGGGAACATGTCTTCGTATTTGTAACTTCATATTTGTGCTCACTGGTGAGCACTACAACTGTTTCCTACAAATCAAGCATTTCTTTACAGATGTTCCATGCAATTTTTGGTAAATATAGAAATAGAATAACAAATAGATAAATAACAAAATAGAATTTGTTAATCACACCCCCCCACACTTTTTTCTTCTCATATGTACGACCTTTGCTTAATAGCATCCAGATATTCCAGTTGACCCACAGCAAAACATTTTGTCTCGAAAAACTCTGCATCTCCTACCTTCTTCATTTATCTCTAAAAATCTTATTTCTAGCACTTTAACACAATATGATGCTTTACTATTGTGTTCTTTACTGTTTGAGTATTCATCATCTCTCTCATTATTTAGTATTAGTTTTCTTTGCCTTTACTCGTCCTCACTTTATATTTAAATGTTCATAGATGATCATGGTCACATTTCTCAATTATATTTCTAATGACATCATTGAACTGTTTAAAACATACAGGGAAAGAGTCTAATTATTTTGGTACATGAACCTCCCAGCTCTGTTTTCCACCCTGGCCTCCAATGCAACTACCCCCGCTTGATATTTCCTTGCTCTAGTCTTATGAATTACTGGGAATTCACAAGTATGCACCATATGTTTTACAGTATATCTCATCTTCTGGAATTTTTTTTCTCTTTTAAAATCCATTTCAAACACTGTATCTTATGGATACAGGAAAAGTTCAGGAAAAGTTTCCTGAACACTTTGTGAAAATTTATTTAGCTTCTCATCTGAGTTCCTCAACTGCTTTGTGCATTCTTTTTCTACTATAATATTCCAGTTGTTTGTTCACTTTCAAAAAATTTAGTGAAGTAGTTAATGCAGAACACTGGCTGACTGAATATTTGTTAGATTAGTGGCTTTTCTTTCTTTCTTTTACTACAGTAGTGGGAGGGGAAAAGACCTGATAAAGAATCTTACAGAACAGAGACCAAGATGGTCTCATTCAAACAAATCAACTCTTTCTTCAACTCTCATAAATGGTACCAACCACCTAATTCAAAACTATCAGCTATACCAAACATTTCTTTTTACTCCTGTTATATTTTCAATATGTAAAGTTTTATCATTGTTCTGGTCTAAAGTAGCATTTCTCATCTGGGGGTAAACTTTCCCTCTTTGGGATATTTGGCAACGTTTGAAGACATTTTTGATTGTCACAACTGGGAGGATACTACCAGTATCTAGTTAAGTAGAGGTCAGGGATGTAGCTAAACATTGTGTAATAGATAAGAGAACTCTCTACAAAGAAAAAAATTATCCAGCCCAAAATGTCAGTCAATACTGCTACTGTTGAGAAATGCTTTTCTAGAGTTAAGTATATGCCTCCCTAAAGGCAATATCCATATCTATATGTCTAAACAGAATATTTAAGGGGTGCCTGGATGGCTCAGTTGGCTAAGCATCTGACTTTGGCTCAGGTCATGATCTCAGGGTTCATAGGCTTGAGCTTCACTTCAGGCTTTGTACTAACAGCTCCGAGCCTGGAGCGTGCTTCATATTCTGTGTCTCCCTCTTTCTCTCTCTGTCCCTCTCCCACTCATGCTCTGTCTCTGTCTCTCAAAAATAAACGTTAAAATTTTTTAAAAAATACTTGTTAAATAAATAAATAAATATTTATTTCAATTTCTTTGAATGATGCATTTTGTTTTTTCATCATATGCTATTTTATATAGTTGTATGAATAAAAGTTCCATTTTCTTTTTCAAAGGAAACAAAAACATAATTTTCTCTAGAATATGGCATCTTTAAATTTCTAGATGAATGTGACCTATATATACTCCACTGATTTTCACCTAATTCTAGTGCATTCCTTTTATAAAGACTAAAATTATTTTTAAAACTTAGTTTGGAAATTAGCATCTAAGATGACTTCATTTGTTTCAAAGCAGAAAAAAAATGACTTCAGGTGTCTTTCAGAGATATTTTTATAACACCACATGAATGAAAATTAGTTAGTACTTTGTTCCTATACTAGCCTTTCTTTGTAAGCTATAAGTAGATCCCATTTCTACTAAACATATAAAACAAATGAAACATAGTCTATTCCGAGTTTAGAAACAATAGAATGACAAAATAGAGCACTCTTCTTCATTATCTACACCTGTATATATTTCTCTCCTTTTTTTAAGCTTTCTACATATATTACTGAAGGTGACACATGCAATGCAGAAATACGATGGTGAAATTTAATAAGAAGTTAAGAAAATCAAAAGTGAGAGAAAGATTAGGTTTTGCCTTATCCTCCTGTGATTTATGAGGCCTATTTATAAAAGAACTTGCAGATTTCTTGCAGCCCACAAAACAGCAGACGTTCAAGCTTTATGTATCTGAAAGACACACTGGTCATTAATACTACAAGGTAACATCCAGTGTTAATTTGCTTTTAACATGATCACTTACCATGTATGAAATTTAGCAGATATATCCCTTGTGAAATGTACAGTCACACATGGGAAACTGACAAGTAAGTAGGCGATGAGACTGCCCTATGGCGAATGCTACAGAGGCACACCGGAGGGTTTGGAAGATTTTATAGATACTCTGTCCAAGAGCCACAGACTCCTTATTCCTTGCTATTAAAGGCTGGCTTCTGTTTAGGAAATGATGGGTCATGTACTGGGGGAAAGTGGTCCCCTCCCCAGCTCCTGGAAGGATTGTTGATTAAGCAAAGCCCATAATAACCACCTTTTACCCTTTTGCAAGTGACTGGCTCAATTACAGTCACGTGATATAACTGTGGCTACTGAGATCAATATAAAATTTGTTTTTGAGAACCTGGAAAAAAATTTTCCTGATTAAAAAAAAATATGGAGGGAAGGGAGACTGTCTCTTTCCCTACTGCCAGGTGGGTTATGCTGGAGTGTGATAAGGAACTGCAACCGCTTTTGCAATCATTAGGGCATAAGCCTGAATTTGAAAGTCGAAGTGCAGAAGATGGTGGATCACAGAGATGAAAGATTCTGGTTTTTGATGAGCTGGCTCTGCCTTTCACAAGACTTCTTTTGTCAACTTTTCTTTTAACACTAATTATGATAGCATTTTTGCTTTCTTACAGAGGAAAACATCTTAACTGATAGAGAAAGACACCTAAGCAAAACCCACAGAGATCAAGTAAGGCTGCTCAAAGTACATACCATCTGCTTACTCCATCAAACCACTTGCAGATACTGTTGAAGTTTCTTGTTTCCTGACCACTATTTATAGCTGAGATTCAGTAATCAGACCTAATAAAGTATACGTATTAGGGGTATAGTGCAATGTTATAGCTTATGGATTCTTTTTTTCAAAATCAGGGACCCTATGATATTGAAGGCTTTGGAATCCAAAAGAACCAAGAGAAATATTAAATAACCATTCCATATGTACAATCACTCACTTAAAAGTCATTATTAAAAAGCAAAATAAGAATAAACATTCAGAGACATTGAATTTCTCAAGATAGATGATAAAAATTGTTAACTCACAAAGGACATAAATATAATTATGAGAGACTTTGCAGCTACTGCAAAGTAGTAATATTAGTAGCCTTAATATTCCATAATTGTGACATTAAGCTTCTAACTATATATATAATTATATATACATACCATTACACAGTGCATGTGTGTGTGTGTGTGTGTGTGTATATATATATATATGTATATATATATAAACACACTGAAAATGTTGGGTACTGCCTAAAATGCACATGCAACAGATTGTATAACTTTATTTCCTGAAACTCACCTAGACATGAAATGAGACAGTAGGATACCAAGAGATTGTGTGCAACGAAAGAGATTTAGATATAGTCCTACCAAGTATGCTTACAGAAAATTACTCCACTATTTAACCACCCTTTCTTTTAACCTAGCAAGGGGGTATTTCATATTTCTTTTGTGGTAAGAATATTTGAAGGCAGAAAAAAACAACTATGTCTTCTTCCTTCTTTGTACATGCTCTTACAGCCTGACAGTATAGGCATTGAGCTACTTTTACCAACCCAGATATTGCTAGTCCTTGGCCAACTGGTCCTTGTATTATAATTGTTGGGTCTAGCTCCAGTTCCCAGCAAACCTGAAGTGACTAATGATGGATGTTGTCCATTGATATTGTAACCAGTGTGCTCAATCAATACATTGATAAAATAAACATACATTTTGCCATCCAAATCAGGACACTTCTGTGAATGAAATAGAAACTGTTCATAATTTAACTGGAATAACTGGCATTGTCTAGGACTGTCCAAGGTCCTTCTATACTATGTGGGGAAGAATCATCTATCTCAAGATATTAGATAGTGCTGTCCTTCGACGTCACTCTTTTTCAGTAAAAACACATATATTTTCAAAACTGTATTCTGAAGTATTCAGTAAAATATATTTTTAAATGTTAATAGTTTTAGAAAATGAACTATTATGTATGTGATAAATTTTAGTGGTAGTTGGGATTTGAAAAGATCAAGGTTGATTGGAAGTCCTAGGAAAGATTTATGGAAGAAATGGAATTTGAAGGAGACAGTGCAGGACTTGTTGGGCTGGAAGGGTAGGAGATCAATGATGACATGGAAACAATGTGAAGAGAGGGAAACAAGATATTATCAATATTATACAAATCAATTCAAACTGACTAATAATATGCATCACCTCCGTAAAAGTGGTAACCATTTACTGATTTCCAATGTGTACAAGCTTTTATGCTTGCCATTTGATATTTATTCAAATGGATCAAATTCTATCAATTCTTTTGGATAGAGGAGTTATAATCATATTGAAAGAAATGAGGGATGAGAATAAGACATTTATGTAAAGGGAAAGAAATTTAGTAACACAGAGGGGAAAAAAGATGTTTTATGATGCTAAATCCAGTGTTCCTTTGTAGCATCTCTTCTCTAATAATTAGAAGATAGTACAATAATTATCTATACATGGCTGAAGAAAAACAAAAGTGAAAATAATTCTACAGTTGCTATAAGATTGAAAAACAAAGTGTGAAAAACCACAGAAGGAAAACATGGAGGAGTCAGGAATAGAGCTGGCTGTGAGGCAGAGAGCAGCTTTTGAAGTAGAGGGGGCAAAAGGTAGGCCCTAATACTCCATAATTGTGACATTAGGCTTCTAATAACAAATATATATGTGTATATATATTCAGAAAATTTTGGGTATAGAGAGTAAGAATATATTCAATAGTCAATTTAAATGAAGAGAAATTGAGAATGCTGGTATTTAATGTGCAAACTATCATGGTCTAGTGGACCAGAGTCTAGACTGGGCTCTACTCCCAGTTCAGTACTGAATCTGGCAGACCTTAAACAGATTGCAGAAGACTAGGAATTGTAAAGGCTCTACTGGCTACTTGCCTACTTCTTTCTTCTATCGCCCTCGGTCTTCAACTGGATCTTAGAAAAACTGAAAATCTGTTCTCTAAGGTTATTAATCTCCCTTGAAAAAGTTTTGCGACACAAAGAATATGGATGGGAAAAGAGTAAAAAACATCCTATAGAACATCCATACATGTATACATGTATGCAGAGATACAAACATGTATAGTAAGGAGAAAGGCTTATCAGCTAGTGGCTGTTATTAGTTTATAATTGGGAATGCCAAACTCTGCTGAATTTGTTAAAATGTAATGATAGGCTGCACTTGATTATATGCCCTAATTCTCACTGGTTAGCTCATGATTGGACAGCACAAATCTCTTATTTTCAAATGCACAAGGAAATGATGATATTCCTTGCATGAGCAATTTTGTGCTTCATTGCTCTTAATTGCGTGCTTAAGCTTCACTCTTTGAAAGGCTGCAAAGTCTTAGAAAAAAAAAAGGAGGTCAATATGTGAGATCTTACAATAATACAAGAAAAATCTGAAGAAGAGGAAAAAAATCTGCTGCTTGAAGAAGAAACTCATTTAAAAACACAGTTTATGCATTGAAATTAAGTACAAGCCTAGCCTATACGGGGTTCAAAAGAGTTTCATTACATGAAAAGACTAGTTGAAATAAGTAACAAACTGCCAAAATCAACAATAAAAGCAGAGTGGTATGAATCAGCTCAAGAGGGAACTGAATCAATTTTTAAAAAAGAAAGAAACCAGGACTTCTGCCTTGATTTTTAATGCAGGAAAAATATCTAAATCATCTTCTTCAGGTTATCGTTGACTTTAAACAATTCCTTAATGTATCTAATATAATTTATAATCATTTATAAATTGATTTTAATTTATTGTATATGTTAAATAAGACTATAGCCTTCTTTTTACTTAAGTTCTCTGAGGGTGGAGGCTGGTTAATTTTTCATTGTTCTATCCCTATACCAATGGTTTTGCTTAGACAAGAGCAGATCCTAGGCTATTGGCTATTAAATGAATCATTGAAGAAATAATGGACAGCCTACCTTACAACAGCAAGGACCTCATATTACTGTTCCAACAATATCAAATCCAGAGCACAAAACAAATCTTATCTATTTATTTTTTTAATGAGAGAGAGAAAGTGAGAGAGAGAGAGAGAGAGATTGAGGAGGGGCAGAGAGAAAGAGGGAGACACAGAATCAGAAGCAGGCTCCAGGCTCCCAGCTGTCTCCAGTTCCCACTCGGAGCTGGAACTCAGGGGTCAGGGCTGGAACCCACTAACCAAACCATGAGATCATGACCTGAACCAAGGTTCAACACTTAACCTACTGAGCCAGCCAAGAGCCTCAACAAATCATTCTTAGAACCACGATCTCTTTTATTTCTGGTGTGTTATTCATTGTTTACTTCTGCCCTCCACGCTTCTACAATATTCATCATTTATAACTTTCTTTTCCTTTGTAAAAAAAAAAAAAAATTGAGGGCAGTAATTTTTATTTCTGTTCTTCAATGCTTGCTACCATATTTCTTCTGGTGAGTGTACGGAAGGGACACGCAGTTATTAGGTACTATGTTTCCACCCGAAGTATTTCTTAGGCTTTGCGATGCTCTCATTGCCTGACAGATTTAATGGTCTTTCATAAGTTACCTATTTGCTACCTACTTGAGCACTAGGGAGAAAAGAACTCAGTAAATTCTAGGGAAGTCTTTTTAAGTCAGACCATAATGAAGATCTATAAATGCACATGTTCCCTGGATTCCTCTCATAGAATTCATTTTTAAAGTGATTTCAAAATGAGGCTGGTTTTATTTCACACTAATTAATTTCCAATTCCTTTTTTCCATTTTATATGTTTCCAGTTTTAATGAATCTAAATAGTAGGGAGCTGCCTATATTTACTTGTAATATTTCCCAGTATAAATTTTATTACTCAATTTATTAACAATAAGTGCCACTTTACAGTGGAGAAAATTGCAGTCTGTGTTTGAGGGCATCTGGGGTTGGGTTATTTTGTTAAGGCATAAATTTTAGCAGTATTATGACTTAAGATATATGTGAGACTCTTCAGAAAACTAGAAATTTTGTTCCCCTCCCCTCTTTATCTGCCTAAGACTTGAACAGCCTTTTTTTTATTTTAGATTTAAATTATCTATGTTTGATTACACCACTGAAAAATCAATTCTGTGAATTTAATCCTTTCATGATACTAACCATATTGGAAAATAAAATAATAAAAATAAATCAAAACTTAATCACCCTTCTCTTTACTTCTTTTTATGAACACATTTCCCAGAAATAACAGCAGAGTAATTCTGGTAACCCAAAGACAGAAAGAATATCTCAAACACTTGTCCCTATAATATTTGTGTCACAGTTTGATTGGACAGTTGCAATTCCTTTTTTATTACAAACCAAACCAAACAAATGTGTTATACTGCTTTGTTTTAGTGCTGAAAGTTTTAGCAGAAAACTTACAGTGAAGGTCTTCAGGAAACCTAAATTCTAAGATTGTTCAACATCTACGTTACTGATATACTCCTAGAGAGTCTCGTAGAGATACTATAATTACCCCTAAGTCCAAGAGCACACTGTATACACTGTACATTAACCAACTTGACAATAAATTACTTAAACACACACACACACACACAGACACACACACACACACAAATAATTTAAACAAGTACTTTAATTACTAGGATACAACAAAAATATACACATATTTTTGACATGAGGTAAAATAACATATATAAGCCAATGATCCTTTGATGCACACAAAAAAATGCATAGAAGTCCAATAAATTAAAAGATGTCATACATAGATTTTATGAAGTGCTCTTTTTACCAACAGAATCTCAGTGTCACTCATTGTAGGTTAATATGTATTCCAGTCTTCAATATGCTAAAGAATCAAACCTTCAAATAAACAATCCGGTGCTTGGACCAACATATTAACTACCAAATCCTGGATTAAAACTACTATTTTAATAGTATTTACTCATATTTTATTTCTCTTCATTATACTTCTCATAGCTTTTCCATGTCAGTAGCTCTTCTGTGCTATAAGGTTCCAAATATTTAGGGCAGACAAGGATTTCAGAAAGGATTAATTTAAAGTTTTATTTTGTGTGTTTTTTCTGTTGCTCTTCCCCACAATATCCATTCTCAAAGTTCTGCTCTGATTGTCTGACAACTATTAGTGGCATCACCTGGATTCTTTTACAGGCAGGCTTCTAGTTGAGTTTCATTAATTAGAGAGAGGTCAGATTTTTCCTCCTCCAACCCAGAGTTGTTTCAGCTGTGGTTGTAACTTTGGCTGTGTGCTTCCACAACTATCCTTCATTGATGGAAGACTCCTCTGGCTACTGCCAGGTTTTTTTCTGTTTTTTTTTTTAACATACATGTATTATCGAGAAACAGAGACAGAGCATGAGCAAGGGGAGGGGCAGAGAGAGAGGGAGACATAGAATCCAAAGCGGGCTCCAGGCTCCAGGTGGTCAGCACAGAGCCCGACGCGGGGCTCGAACCCAACAAACTGCGAGATCCTGACCTGAGGCGAAGTCAGACGCTCAACTGACCAAGCCACCCAGGCGCCCCTTGCTACTGCCAGTTTTAAGAGATCTCAATCCTGCTTGTCACTTTCCTAAAGTCTACTCCCACATTTAAAATATCCTCATTGAAATCCTTTCTATACAACAATGTGAGTGCACAAGATGGCAAAAGATAGGGTAGTTGATTGAAAATGAACCACCAGGAACCACAAGCTCAGATGGAATTCTGGATACAGATTGATCATATATTAGTTGAACACATGGATAATAACCTTGCTGGGGAAAGTGAAACAGTGATAATAATTATCATTGTTTGTGGCTCACTGGCTACATAATTTGCAGCCCTTAATGAAAAATGAAAATGCCAGCCCCTTTGTTTAAAATTCATTAACAATTTCAAGATAATTATAACAGAGAATTAAAACAAGTGTTGAGTCCTAGTAAGTACAATGTTCTATGGAACTACACAGGCTGCAAGCCGTTGAAACTGACTCCAAGTAGGTACACTGGATTGGAGTACAAATGGAGAGCAAATACTCTTGTGATCAAGTGCTGATTCAATCAAGTATAATCAACATGAAAATTATACTGATTGCAAAGCTGTAGTGTAGAAGGTCTGTCTCTGTGCCAAAGAACTTTACAAAATAATAATGATAGTAATAATAATAACAACAATAACAACAGTAATTTAAGAGCCTTTCACTCAATTACAAATAAAGCAGAAAGCAGAAAGCTTCCATGATAGTCTTAAAACAATCTCATATGTCATAGCTGCAAGAAAAGCATACTGAAGACATGGCTTTAAATTGAACTGTGTAAGGCTAAGAGTTTCCAGGCCAGTTAAACATACAACTTCCAAGTCCTTAGGCTTGGAATAGATAGAACACTGATTGGGAATAGTGGGATTTGAAGACTTGATTTGGGGGCATTTCAGTAGATACAAACAAAATTGGGAATCTTTCCCCCAAATATTTTTGAAATCCATTTCCAAAAGAAAAAGTTCTTCTTTCATTCTCTTTTACAAAAATTAATTCTTTTTTATAAAAATCCATTAATGATTTGACTAGGGGTAGTTGCTTGAAAGCAGTTCCTTATTGTTCTAAAGATATTCCCCCACTATCCATCCATATCTCTGGACCCAAACCCTGAACTAATAATTTTGATGTCTACAAAAGGAGATAGGCTGTGTACCAAATAAAACAGGAAGATTTTACCACCTCTAAATGTATTAGATAGAACAGGACCAATTTACCAAAACAATGTTTTTTTTTTCTTTCATAGTTTATTGTCAAGTTGAATTCCATATAAACACCCAGTGCTCATCCCCACAAGTGCCCTCCTCCATGCCCATCACCCCCCTTCCCCTTGCCCCCCCCATCAGCCCTCAGTTTGTTCTCAGTATTTAAGAGTCAGTGGTTTTAATCCAGTGTTAACTCTTAATATGTTGGCTGAAGCACTTTAGGAGTGTACTTAAGACTTTGACTCTTAAACATATTGAAGTCTGGGGTATACAATGTCATTCAACCAACAAAGCTAAGATTATAGACTTCTTGGCCTGCTATACAAGAAAGAATATGAAGGCTTAGTGAGATGGGCATATCAGAACTAATCTGAGTGTCCCTAAAGATTAAGAAATAGGTTTTTGTTGGAAAAACCAGGATTCATGAAAAAAAGATCTATGTGAGTGTTCTCTGTAAGATGGAGGTGAAAATGGGCAATGGTATCATGGACTTGGGCTCAAATTTCAATAGTAATGGCATCTCTGAATGGTGGAGGTCATTTGACAGGGAGTCATGAACAGAAATCAGGTGGTTGTAATTACTCAATAAGCCTCATTGGCCTATTTTTAATAAGATTATTTCAACCGACTAGGCTCTACAAAGGAACCTAATTGATCACAAGATCCCTAGAAATGAAAGAGATGGCAACTTATTAATGTGCTATTTTATATTTGTAAGTAATAAGTTATGTCTGTTGGGCAGAAACCCAACTTCAGGCTCCATAGGAAGGATTCAAAGCTTCTCATACAATATTGAGACCTAAACCACGTCATAGACATGGAACACGTATAGTGAGGAAGGGAAAGAAATCCCTTTTAGGACAGATATCCACAGATATATACATTGACATTTCCTCCAAACCTTATCTAGAAGAATTTGTGGCCATTTATAAACTGATTAGTCACTAGAAAATAAAGATATATTAAGATTATTAGATACAGGGTTTGAATAGAGGCTGTGACCCATCATGTAGAGTGGAACCGACAGAGATCATATGGTAGATGGTCCACTGGCCCCTCCTGTGGTTAACTCCGGGCTTCCTGAATGTGTAGTTAAAAGACACATACTGAACCACTAGCAAGATCCCTATAATTGTTCCCCAACCCTTGTTAACATAGAAAAGACCAAATAGAAGTCATCAGAAAATACTTCACTTTACACCCTATCACCATCAAAACAGTAAACGAAAACAAAATCAGTACCACATATAACAGGAAAATGCAGTTGTACCTCTATTTCACATTTTAAAAATGTGAAAGGTCAGGGTTGGTTGGTAAACTTTTTCTTTTGCCTGGGGGATGTTTAATAGATCTTAGAAAGTAACTGTGTATTACCATGAACCTGGTAAGATAGTACTACCCATCACTCAAGGTCAAGGTGTTATACCTTTATGAAAAAAATTAGTACATTCCCTGTTAGCTCTCAGAAGCAACTTACCAGAGAAATGTTCTTTACTTGTTTGCTTTTGTTTTCAGTCCATTTTGTAAGAAACATTGAAAACAGTTCTCCTTCAATGAGCAGGGATGGTTTTACACTTTATTCAAAGCCATGTCTTATCTCTTGCTCTTTGTCATAATGTAATCTGCAAGGACCTTAGTTACCTTGCACAGGAGAAGCAAGTACCCTAGATATCTTAATATGATACACATGAATTCTGAAGAATGGAAAATTAATCCATAAAATTTTAGATGAAAGCGGTACTGTTAAATTTTCTAGGAGTCCAGTGGTCCTTCAGGTTATCCCTTCCAATGGAAAACACAGATTACTCCACTTTGAGCCAGTCTTCACATTAAAGAGGCTTGAAAGATATCTTTGGATTTTACATGTAACATACAACATATTTAGATAAATTCTATGACTTACTTATCAGGTAAGCCATGAGGATGCTAATTTTGAATAAAGGTGAGGAAGGAAAGACTCTGCAGCAGGTCCAGTCTATGATTCAAGCTGTCTTGCCCTTGCACTGACAGCAGACAGAATGTTACTTGAAGAATCAATGGCACATAAGGATGTTCTCTGAAGCCCCACTGGGAAAATCACAGTACATATTTGTAGAATGTTGGAGCAAACCCGTGTCCTTTTCTGCCTATAACTATCTTTATCTAGAAGCACATCAGGACCTATAACTCCTGTGGTAGAAATTCAGTGCTTAATCTAGGACACCAAGTATGTTAATATGTGCACTTTACATCACACACGAGGTGGTACATGATACATAAAATCATTAAATTGTGCTTCTGCTACAGCATTTTACTAGTAAAATGAAACAGTGTATTTGACACCAGGCTCAAGCAGGTAAAAATAAATGTGATGAAGACTCATAAGTAGGCACTTCAGACTATTATAATAATTAGTTCTAATATTTTGCAGTCTCCTTGTAATCAATACTTAACAACTTTCCTTCTTTCTTTCTTTTATTTTGAGAGAGAGAGAGCAGGAGAGGAGGTAGGGGGAGAGAATATTAAACAGTCTCTACTCTCAGCACAGAGCCTGACGTAGGTCACAATCCCACAACCCCGGGATCATGACCTGAATTGAAATCAAGAGTTGGACACTCAATGGAATGAGCCACCCAGGCACCCCAATAGCTTTATTTAAACAGAAAAAGGATAAAACATGGCATTACAGATGCTTCTACATGGTGTACTGAGTGACAGTAGTGAAGCAAAATTTCCTCAGAAAATAAAACTTAAACACAAGACATCTTGCTTTTTCACTTTGGAAGAAAGATGCTTGAAGAATGGATTTCTACTACTTTCTGGGTAATGGTTAACAGAGTTGTGTAGCCATTAAGTGACTTATTTAGGGTAAGTAGAATAAATAGAATAAACTTAACATATTGGGAATGGTAAGGTCTGGAATAAAGGTATGTGGATGAACTTCTTGGAATAGGCAACAGAAGAGGTCTTCCAATCTAAATAATCTGTCAAACAAGGTGAACAAATTTCTGCAACTAATCTTTTTACTCATACACTCTGGTGTTTGCTCAGTGAACCCGTATGCAAAAAAGCCATAACAATAGGGCTAGAGAATAAGATTTCATCACGATGTATATCAACCTAAACCAAATGGGTCTGACTAACCACCCTTGATTTACCAAACTTGTAAATAGCATAAAACAATACTGAGTTCCTGATTTTGTACCACTCCCAGGTAGAACTGTTTACCACCTTAGCAAGAAATGATTACAAGATACCCCTTTATTCACTCAAGAGGTAGGTATTTACCCTCTTGAGCATAACTAATCTAAATATGTTTTTTTTCTTTCCATGTCTCAAATGATTCTGCTAGTATCAACATGTATGGACTTATTAATTGTTTCATTCATTGCCATGTTAACCTGTTACAACACTGGCTCTAATAAGGGAACTCATTTCACCATGATATGATTGAGGAAATGGGCCCATACCCATGTAATTGGTCTTACAATGTACTTTATACCCAGTAGAAGCCAACCTGATAGAAGAGTGAAATGACCTCTTGAAAGTTCTGGTATGAAACCACCTGGGAGACATTTTGAGAAGTTGGAGTGTTAACCAATAGAATATGGTATATATCTTAACCTAGCAACCAGTCCATGACACTTTTCCTTAGACGGAGTTGAGGGGAATGGGTACTAAAAAATGAAGGTAGGAATGCCCCCAATTATAAATACTTACCTATTGATGTTTATATTTTTGTTTTTGTTTTGCCTTCTTCAACCATGACTTAGTGAGTTTGGAAGCTTCCACTTTCCGAAGGAGGAAAGCTTCCACCAGGTAACATATCTTAACAAACTGATTGCTAAAGCTTTCCCCTGGATACACTGGGCTTCTCATTGATCAAAAATGTAAATATGGTAGTTGCTTTTCTGGCTTGAGTGATTGATTTCTGTCTTAGTCAGCTTGGGCTGGTGAATAACAAAATACCGGAGACAGAGAGGCTTAAATAACCGACATTTATTTATCACAGTTCTGGAGGCTGGGAATTCTGAGCTCAGAGTGCCAGTAAGACTGAGCTTTTGTGGACTGTCGTCTTTGTTGCTTACAGAGAGCCATCTTCTTATGGTATGCTCACATGGCCAAGAGACAGCTCTAGTTCCTTCATCCATGTATATGGGACCAAACATTCAGTCCACAACAGTCTTGATTACCAAGGGAAAATTAAATTGCTGCTATACGGGGTGTACAAAGGAAAGTGACTCAAGTAGGAGGACCAGTAATACGTACCTCTTTTGGAAACAAAGATTTGTTACCCATTGAAGTAAAGGACCAGTCAAGCCAAAGTGTTGCCAGAAGATAAAATGAGTATGAAGTGATGGAAATGCCTTGTTTTATGAAAGTCTGGGATTTTTTTTACTCCTAAGTGTAAGGCATACAAGTCTGGATTTTTTAAAGTATTTCACCCAAACAAAATACTGCAATGGAATGAATGCAGAAACATGAGAATTGACTTGTCTTCAGTTAAATAAGACATTAAGGCTATTTGCTCAAAATCAAACTGGCAGGATTCCTTTCAATTTGATTTTTATTTTTGAGAAATATGTTTTTTTCAATCAAAATCTGTAACATGAAATGGGCTTATTTTTTTTCAAATTAATCAATTCATATTTCAATAATTAACCAATTTTAATTTTAATACAGTAAATAGTGATAGATTTAATCCACATAAGCAAAAAGCTACTCACCATCCTCAAGCTTGTAAAGCATGTGAAGTAATTTTCTTTATGCTTAAAGTATTTATTTTTAAAATATGTGAAGGAGGTCCTTAGGGAAAACACTTTGAGAACTGCTAATTAAAAAAAAAAAAAAAACCTGAATACAATTTTATTTCCTAACAAAATCCTCATTATATAAGTATTTCCTATCCCAGGAATTTAAAAAAATTAACGTTTTATTCATTTCTGAGAAAGAGAGACAGAGACAGAGAGAGACAGCACGAGGGTCAGAGAAAGAGTGAGATACAGAATCTGAAACAGGGTCCAGACTCTGAGCTGGCATTCAGCACATGGGGCTTGAACCCACAATCCATGAGATCATGACCTGAGCTGAAGTCGGAAGCTTAATTGACTGAGCCCCATCCCAGGAATTTTTAAAATATATGTTTAAAAATCCTTCACATTTTATAGGGTAATCACACATACACAAAAATAAAATGTGATCCTAGGAGTGTTACAATAGATGTGAGACTAAAAGACTAACTTTTTTCAGAAAAAGTGCTCAGTGGTTAAGAGTTGAGAATCAGTTTGGAAAGTGAATGATAGTGTCTTTTTCTCCACAGCTGAGATCATAAAGATATCATCAATATTAGTAGCTATTACCTTTTTTTCATTTTACAATAAGGAAGGCATTAGAAAAAACATTGTGTCACAGCCACTAAGAGTCCAACAGTAAACATGACAGAGGTTTTGGAGGAGAAAGAGGCAAAAGATATAAAAGAAATTTTATGATAGCAGCAAATCTTTTTTTCAGGTGATTAACATAATTTATATTCATCACCATTAGGAGGAGTTATTACACATATTACATAGAAAAGAAGGTTGTAGTTAAAAGAAGTGAAGTAACAAGTTCAAGGTCCAATACCAAGTAAAAAATGGAGCCAGTAGAGGAAAACAATTAGATCCATGTCCAAGATTTCTCCTTTTATCTTTACATTACACAGTAATTTCGTCCTAACACATTAAAATTGTGTTATACATCCTTGGCATATACAATGCATATTTGAATATTAAAATCTTTTTATTAAAATTCTATTCTACATACATTGCAAAGAATGTGGATTGTGCATTAGTGTTAAATTTGTATTAGCGTGAATTGTGAACCTAAGTGAAAGGAAAAATCAATAAATGTTAGTGACAACTATATACATACTCTATAAGGCTAGATCAGGCAATATTTACACTGGGCCAACAACCCTGTGAAGGGAAAATCTAAGCTACTACATGACTGAGTGCTTAGGGAACATGAAATAGATTATAGATTTTTCAAAAGGGTTTTGATTTCCACGAATATTCAGTAGGCTATAGCGGGGTATGTGGCTAATAATAAAAGAGACATTCTTGCATTAGTGTTAGTAGGGTTGGACGGGATAGAGATAAGACCCATAGTAGAAATATAGGCCCCCAGCTTTCCCAAATGTCTTATAAAACTACTTTCAAATTTTCTGTTTCAGGAATCCCTTCTCAAAATAGTCTTTCTCCACTCGTCTTCTGTCACTAATGCTGGACACAATGAATGAAACAACATCTTACCCTATCACCCTGTGTATGAGAAAGTATAGGTAACAAAGAGAGTTTCTGGAACTTCGGTTGTGTGGATTATACAAAGCTGCACTGCTTATGAACTGTGCCACTCTGGGCAACTTTCTTCAACCGTTTATATTTCAGTGTTCTTGTGGTTTGAAACTGGTATGGTAACAGTTTTGGTCTTATAGCTTTGATCTTATTAATGATAAATTAAATGACCCTGAGACAAGTTTAAATGGCTTAAATATTCATATTTGCATAAATTAATTGTGGCAGATACTTTTATGGGAGCAAATTTCGCTCAGAGAAAATATAAGCGTCAGAAGCAAGAACTTTTATATTTGAAGTAAGGAGAGATTCTAGAAACAAACAGCACAGAATGAGTCCTGAAGAATAAAAGGTATTCAAAGGTGCATACATACATACACACATACTTACATACATGGTAATCAGTTGTTGCTTAATAAGCAACTACAGAACTTCAGTGGCATACAATAATACATACTTATTTCTTTTTGTTTATATAGTTTATTGTCAAGTTGGTTTCCATATAACACCCAGTGCTCATCCCAACAAGTGCCCTTCTCCATGTCCATCACCCCTTTTCCCCTCTCCCCAACCCCCATCAACTCTCAGTTTGTTCTCAGTATTTAAGAGTCTCTTATGGTTTGCCTCCCTCCCTCACCTTAACTATTTTTCCCCCTTTCCCTCCCCCATGGTCCTCTGTTAAGTTTCTCCTGTTCCACATATGAGTGAAAACATGGTATCTGTCCTTCTCTACCTGACTTATTTCACTTAGCAAAACACTCTTGAGTTCCATCCATGTTGCTACACATGGCCAGATTTCATTCTTTCTTATTACCATGTAGTATTCCATTGTATAGATAAACCACATCTTCTTGATCCATTCATCAGTTGATGGACATTTAGGCTCTTTCCATGATTTCGCTATTGTTAAAAGTGATGCTATATTTCTTGCACTTTGTGGAGTTTAGATGATCTTAATAGACCCTGCTTGAGTCTTTTCTATTTAGTTAGTTGGACTCTATCTTGTATTGGCAAATAAGCTGTGGTTCAGTTATAGTCTGGATTTGACTGGAATACCACATCTGGAACATCATCATGTTTGCCTGTTCCTATGGCCAGATACCTAGCTGTAGTACTTACTTTTCATGGTGATGTGCAAAAGAGGAAGTGTGAGAGAGGAAGCCCAATTTCCAAAGTGCTATGTCACATCACATCTGCTAAGCCTGTCATTGGCCAAAGCAGATGTACTAGATTGAATAGTGGTTTCTAAAAATAGATGTCTGCATTTCAGAACCTGTGAGTGTGAACTTACTTGGTAAAAGGGTTTTGCAGATGTAACTGTTAAAAGAACTGAAGATGAGATCACCCTGAAATATTGTGGCTGGTGGGCCCTAAATCTAAAGATGAGTGTACTTAGAGAGAAGAGGGTCAGACACAGACACAAAGGAGTAAGCCATGTGAAGATAGAGGCAGAGATTGGAAGGCTTGAAGCTATTATCAACTGGAAGAGACAAGGAAATGTTCTTCCCAGACGCTCTGGGGACAGTGTAACACTGCTGACAACCTTGATTTTGGACTTCTGCCATCCAGAACTTGAGAGTAAATGTCTGTTGTGTTAAACCCTCAAATTTGTGGCAGTTTGTTATGACAGCCCTATCAAATTAACAAAACAGGTGACATTTTTGAACTTTGAGTCAAGTAGTTAGCAAAGTAAGAAGTGTTCACAATGAACAGGCACTGTAACACTGTATGGGAAAGGGCTAAATACAGAGAGTTTTGAAGAACTGAGGGTAATTAGTTCAATGAACCACATCTACCAGGACTCAGACTCTACTCTCAAGAAAATGAAGAAGCTTCATGACACTTTTGTTTTCTAAGTTCTATGAAACATTAAAAATAAACCACTCTCATGTACTCAGGTGCTATATCACTTGATGCTACTTTGATTCATTACATGTCTGGTATAAGACTCAAAGCCTCCCTCACCCCCCACCATGATCTCAACCTCCTAGTGATCAAACATTTATTTTAATTCTTCTTTCTTTAAATATAGGTGGGATCTGTGACTTGTTTCTAACCAGTAGAATATGGCACAGGTCATGGGACTCGACAATTCTGTTATCTAGATTTCATCTTGTAAGTGGACTTGTTCTAGAGAGTTCTCCCTTGCTGACTTTGAAGAAGTAAGCATCCATTTTAGGAAGTTGACACAGCAAGTTGCTAATGGAAGCCTCCAGAGCCTGAAAGAGGCCTCTACCTATCAGCCATAAAGAGGTCAGGGAAGTTCTGCAGACACATGGAAGTGAATTCTGCCAACAACCTGAGTAAGCTTGGAAATGGATTCTTCCCAGTTGAACCTCCAGATGGGAACACTGTTTGATGATGACACACATTACAGTCTTGTAATATCTGGAGCAGAGAGTCCAGCTAAGCTGAGCTGAGATTCCTAATTCACAGAGACAATGAGGTAATGAATGTGTGCTATTTTAAGTTCCTAATATTATAATAATGTATTAAGCAGCAATAAACAAATAATATAATATTAAATGGGACATTTTCATGCCCCATCAATCATAGATTAATCTCAATATTTAGGGAATGAATCCAACATAACCCACAGTTCTAAGATTTCTTTGTTTCTAAATCTGGCACAATAATTTAAATAAAAGAGACAGTGATGGATTTTTAGCATGCACAGTAAAGGAGTATTATAGTACAACAGTAAAAAACTGCATCCTATGAAAAGAGGGTATTTATTTATGGTGGTGAACAAAACATTAGCTTCTTCATAAATCTAGAGGTTATTTTTTTTTTCAGGTGGAAGAGGATAGTGGAGTCATTTTGTACTGCTCTGGAGAGCAAAGCCATGACTAATGAATGGAGATCATAAAAATGCAATTAACTTTCTAAGGTAAATAAATGTGGACAATTAGAGAATATGCTACCAGGTAGAATGGTGATTTTTTTTGTTCCTGGAGAAATTTACACAAAGATTGAATGAGAAGCTTTTATTATAAGGAGTGGGAGAAAGATGATAGATAGATAAGTAGATAGATAAATAGATAAATAGATAGATAGTTGATGGGTGTATTAACGGATGGATAGATAGGTGGATAGTTGGATAGGTGGAGATATAATACACACAGAATGATTCATGGAGAGATGGAGGAGAGCTATGTGGATAAATGAACAGATATAGCTAGATAGAATAGAAATTATACAAATTGACAGAAATTAGAAATGAGGGATGGATAGATAGGTAGATGGATAGATGATAGATATGAGAAAGATGAGAAAGGGATAGAGAGGCTTAGCTGGATAAGTGAAGAGGTAGGTAAATGGATGAATCGAGGAATAAGGGTAGTGATAGACAGATACATAGATAGACAGCTAGCTAGATACAGATAGATAGATGCATAGATGAAGCATATTGTCTAAGTTTTGTTCGACCCTCTTCTTCTTTGACTCTTAAAAAATTTCGAGTGGTTTTTTTTTTCTTACTGATATCTTGCCTTGGGGATGAAAATACTGTAAGTAGTATAAACTTCTTAGCTAAAAGTGTTAGATATACGCTGTGTACCCTGAGCAAGGGGGAGTGATAACCTATTTATCAATCAATCCCATTCCTCTCAATGGTTTATATATTTCTTTTCTAGACTAATTTGTTTGTTGGATGGTGAGTGAATTACAAGCAGCACACGTTGGAATGCTTACTCTATCAAAACAGAAGTCAGCTGCTTTCTACAGCAATGGCTCATGCCAGCTGGCTAAAGAATGGCATTGGCTCCAGCTGTGTTTTGAAGCTACACATTTCATGTTTTACAGTCCAATCAGATGCACTGGCACTGAATGAAATGGGTCCAGAAAATACAAGAGAGGATGAAATGAATCGGAAGAGGATAATGCTATGTAGTGGAATAAATTCTAGTCAGGATTCAAGTTAATCGGTCGCATTACACACAAATATTCACAGTTAATAACGTGAAAGCATTATTTCAGTTTCTATAAAGACTTTCAGATGTAGATTTTAGTTAAATATACATATATTATACTTATAAATTCATGAACAAGTTGTACAATTTAGAAAAAATAGGAAGAGACATCATCTTTGTATTTGTCTCATTTGAGTTTTAGCAAACTGTCCTTGTATTTCTTTAGGACTTAAATAATCCATTCAAGTTTTAATTTTGTTTAATGTTATAAAAGCAGAGTGATATTTAGATTTTGAGTTAGTAAATATTAATATAAAGTATATATGTCGACTAAATCTCAACCCTCTAAATACTCTAAAGTTTTCATTCATCTATTCAAATATCGAGAATCTACTCTGTTCCAGGAACTAGATTAAACCTATCATAGAAAATGAACATGTTATAACCATCACTTTTAGGAAATCACAAACTGAAAGGAGACACAGGAATAAATATTAATGATACATGGTAGATGCTAAAATACAGACTTTTCACTATATGGCCAAGCCTCAAAAGAAGGGAATACTCAATTCTCTTTTGAGACTGGCAAATCATTTAGAGAAAATAGTTTTGGCGTGTCCTCCAGCATGGGTAGGAATGACTAAGAAAGTAAAGAAGAATCTCAGGAGGAGATGCCAGGCCAGGGAGGCAGTATAACAAATATTTAGAGGTCATGGTCATTTGGAGGAAGAGTGAGTAAAATGGTACATCTTCTTGCCCAGGGAGATCTTTTGATGCAGTTCAGAATGAAATGGAGAGAGATGGAAGATCAATGGGAAAGAGGGAGAGAAAAAAAAAGGAGGAAATAAAAGGAAAAAAAGGAAATGTAAGTATGCTAAACTGGAAGGTGAGCAGGACAAAATGAAGAGAATAAGATGGAAGGGGAAAAATAGGTGTACAGATGTGAAATACATCATTCATCACTTCCATGTAGTATTTTCTGCAACTAAGATAAAATAATTATATCATCATATGTTTTGAGTTGTGCCTATATTTCAGTATTTGTTTTTTAAATTAAAACTGAATCACTAGGAAAATGACACCTAGTAATGTAGTTTCTAGGGTGAATTTAATGGTATCTCTATTTATGTTCTAGGATTTTCAATGGAATTTTTAACAGCTCTTTTATTTATTGCTTGTATTCACCCATCCATTCATTTACTGTACTATCATCTAATTCTCATTCAAAGAGGTTTTATAAGCCTCTTTGAATCTAGGAAGAATGTCAGACGTTAAGGAGAGAACAGTGGAAACAAATGGTCCAAGTTCTTGCCTTGTAATGAAACTTCCTTTTTTACCTTAAATGATATCAGACTTAAAATGAAACTGTATATTAGAAGACAACATTTCAAATCTTTTTGCTTGCCATTTAGAATCGTCATCACCTCTTGTAATTACCTTCATGGACACTGGCTCTTTTTTTTTTTAAATATTTTTATCTATTTCTAGCAGAGAGAGAGAGAGACACAGACTCTGAAACAGGCTCCAGGCTCTGAGCTGGCAGTCAGCACAGAGCCCGACGCGGGGCTCGAACCCACGAACCGCGAGATCATGACCTAAGCGAAAGTCGGACGCTTAACCGACTAAGCCACCCAGGCGCCCCATCATGGACACTGGCTCTTATGTTTTCTCTGCAGAGTTCTGATTTGGCCACAATGATCATGTTTCACTTTTCTGAATGCAAATTCAGATATTTGTATAAGATGGTTTTGAATGTTTACTCCCTTTGTGATGTATTTTAGGCCACCTTGCCAAGGCCTTTAATTGAATAGAATTGTTATCCCTATATTTATCTAGTTATAATAATCAGTACCCTTAATTTTTATGCCAACTTTTCTCCATAAGCTGCCACAGGAGGGTAATGGCAATTGAAAAGCTACAAAGAGGTGGGAATAATTATTGTGACCAATTTGTCATCAGAACTAATTCTATTAATCCTCCAAGAAAGTCCTGGCAATCCAGCAACATTTCTTTCCCGCTGGGAGGGTAATGCTCCTCATCCTTTTTTTCCTGCTTTCTCTAATTGCTGCCCCATTTTTACTGTTGCAAGTGCATTATTGGCCTGTGACCTGATATTTTTCTCCCGCCTGCCAAACGGTTAGCAAACCACAAGCAGGCTGCTTCCTTTTCTGGAGGCAAAATTACCATACACAAACATCCGACTCAGGATAAGTAAATTACCTTGGTCAATTGATTTACAATTTATCTGGGGCGAGATTTTGATAGAGATATTAAAAGGGAAGTAAAATTTATAATACTGACAGAAAGCCCAGAATTCACTGCTTCTGCCAAGAGCCGCCACACTTTACACTCCACCAGGCAGGTTAACTCAGCCTTTTGGCTTATTGGATTTTTCCATTTCCAACAGTTTCATTAATGCTTTGGGGTTTAAATAACCTTCTGCTTAAGGCCCCACGTCCCCTGTAGAGTATAGCCTTGTGTATAAGACAACAGCAGCTCCATAATCTCCTGGGTGTGATTTGGGATCGTTTTATCCAGTCCCTTCCTTTGATTCCCTGTATTCTCCAGTAGGTGGTAGACAAGCAGTACTGTGACTAATTTAAGCTGCCAGGAAATGTGGGAACAGGAACCGGGGTATTTTTCCCCAGGCAAGGAATAGATCAGAACACATTATGGTGTTTGCAGCTTTCTTCCTTGTTCTGGTCATCAAATCCTCTTTTAAAAGAAATGTATCAAGTCACATTTTTGTAAAACATTACAAATGCAGGTCCAGGACTATTATTCTAAACTAAACTAAAAATAATGACAGAACAAAATAGTTTTCTTGTAGATGGACTTTCTGGTTGTGAAAAATTCGGTATTTTGAGAAAATCAAGTAAAAGATAAACAACGCTACATATCAGACTTCAGACCAGGTCCTTCTTCACATGTTATCTTTATGCAGTGTCGTTAATGGCACATGACAGACAGAAGCTTCTTACTAAATTTACTTTAAATTTATCTTCTAAATTTTCTTGCTAAGATTTGAGAGTGAGGGTGGAGGACCGGAGACAGAAAAAAAGAGAAGGAAAAGAGGGGCGCCTGCCTGGCTCAGTCGATTAAGCGTCCGACTTCAGCTCAGGTCATGATTCTTACGGTTTGTGAGTTCGACTGCCATGTCGGGCTCTATGCTGACAGCTCAGAGCCTGAAGCCTGCCTCAGATTCTGTCTCCCTCTCTCTCTGACCTTTCCCTGTTCAAGCTGTCCCTCTCTTTCTCTCTCTCTCTCTCTCTCAGAAATAAATAAAATATTAAAAAAAGAGAGAGAGAAGAAAAAGAGAGGGAGAAAGGTAGGACATGGCATATTTGGGGAATGTGATCATGTACTGTCCTTAAACTGCAAACTTTACAGTATTACAGTTGAGAATGGAACTTTCAAATTGTCCAAGTGACTTTTCTTTTTCCCACGGGAAAAAAATATGATAACATTTTTCTTATTAAGAAGAGCCAAACAGGGATGCCTGGGTGGCTCGATTGATTAAGCACCTCTTTTTATTTTATTATTATTTTTTAACATTTTATTTTTATTTTTTTGAGAGACAGAGCATGAGCAGGAAAGGGGCAGAGAGAAAGGGAGACACAGAATCTAAAGTAGGCTCCATGGTTCCAAGCTGTCAGCACAGAGCCCGTTGTGGGGCTCGAACTCATAACAGTGAGATCATGACCTCAGCTGAAGTTGAATGCTCAACCGACTGAGCCACCCAGGTGCCCTTTAAGCACCTAACTCTTGAAGTTGGCTCAGGTCATGATCTCAAGGTCCATGAGACGGAGCCCTGCACTAAACTCTGCACTGATAACATGAAGCCTACATGGGATTCTCCCTCTCCCTTTCTCTCAGCCCCTTGCCCTCTCATGCATGTGCGTGTGCTCGCTCTCTCTTTTTCTCTTTCCCTCTTTCTCCCTCTTTCTCTGAAAGAAAAATAAATAAACTTAAAAACAGGAGGAGTCAAACAAATCAAACCACTCTCTTTTTGGTTAAAATACTACACTGAAAAAATCTTGCCCGATATTGTCTGCTAAATCATCATGTAACTTTCAATTACTTGAGAATATAAGGAATTAAATGTCTAAAAAGTAAAAGTCAAAGATTTAAATAGTATGCAAAAATGGAAATTTGATAACTCTGTTAAGTATTCCCCTACATTGTGCTGTCTTTCTGTATAATCAGTGTTAACTAAAAAGTATGGCTCCTTCTGGACAGAAGAATAATCTTTTTTCTTTTGTTTTTTTAGAGAGAGAATCCCAAGCAGGTTCCATGCTGTCGAGACAGAGCCCCACATGGGCTCTTTTGTGAGATCATGACCTCAGCAGAAACCAAGAGTTGGATGCTTAACTGACTGAGCCACCCAGGCACCCCCCAGAATAATCGTTCTGAAAGTGAAAGAGAAAACCAAACCTTAGCTTGCCTCTGGTCCTGCTCTGACCTCACTGTGTAAGTTTGCCATCTGTTCTAAATCTTCAACTTCACAGTTCTCGTGTCACTTACTTGATTCCCATTGACTTCTTTGTATCCAAATTCATCTCCTCCTGTTTGCCTATATCCTTAAACCCTATTTTTGCATATGGTTTCATTTCCCAGTTTAAACATCTAGACTTTATTCTTGGTCTTACATGGCTTATTTTCTTAAAAATATGCACTTAAGGACGCCCTACTACATTAAATTGTATTCATCTTATTTCTGTCCATGCTCTGTAACAAAATTGGACTTTACTTCCCCTTACCGTCTTATCTTACCTTTCCTTTGATTTTTAACTGATATTCTGGAATGTGATCTGACTTCATCTTTAGGGTTTGTGGTGCTCGATAGCAAATTTGAATGTACCAGTCATGTGTTTATGCTCCCTATTCTGTGTCCACACTATTAATCCCATCATTAAAATATACCCTCCCAACCCCCAGCTTCTTCAATATGTCTTTAAATCCATGATCCATATGGCACATGTCAGGGCATATAAATGAGAAAATAATTTTGTTTGAATTATCAGGCAAATCAGACTGGAGACAGTAAGAGTTCAAGACAGAGTTTTCTTAAGGTGTGCCTGACACCTTAGTAAAAAGGTGATATTAGTAAAAGCAGGGTATTCTTTAATATCTTAGTGTCCATGTATCCTTCTTGTTTCAATGGATATTTAAGGTTCCTGTCTTGATAGAGAGAAGAAAACGACTACAGATGGCTCGGGAGCAATGGCATCTGTGACAACAGGATTGCGGGTGGTAATGTTGAATTTACTGAGCCTTGTAATCATGGAAAACATGACAGTCAAGGAAACTGTCCCATATTCTGTTCCTGGACACAGCTTGCTATTTAAAAAAAAAAAAAAAAAAAAAAAAAAAAAAAAAAAAAAAAACATTCTTTTCCATATGACTCAGCTAAAGTCTAAAAATTCATGGATGTCTCTTTTCCTTATCTATGTCAAAGCCAGGTATAGGCCTACAAATTTGTAATTATTGTCCCATGAATGAATAGCTGAACTGCTTTGGTCCCACTAATTAAACAGAAATAAATGCTTATCACCTGACTTTAGTCAAGATTCTCTGTCATCTCCTACTTCTATACTCTGGCCTATCCTCAGCTTGACCCAGTGTAACAACCCTTCCATAATGGATCCTCTCAAAAACAGGCTGGCTTTCCAGATTAGCATTCAATGACCTTCCCATTCAATCATGCCATCCTTGCTTATCCGACTTCCCTAAACGTGGTTTCCTAGTCTTCAGTGGCTTCTTAAAAAAAGAGAAGCTCTTTCTGTCTAATCTTTGCAATGCCGGCAGATCTCTTTGTCAGAATATTCTCCCTATTGCAATAGACTCTCTCCTCTAGTGCAAAAGTCCCTTTCACCTATTTTGCAATAAGCCTTTTGAATGGAATAAAGTCTTTCCTTATCTAGATACAGAGTTTGTTTTTTATTTAATAGTTCCTTGGACCAAGATTGAACCTCACCTATAGATTCCACCATTCCCACATAGGTAATGGTGCCTTGTGTGTCCTTTGAACTCCCCTACGGCTAGGCAATGCAAGGATCCTTCATTGAGCTTAATTCTCTAACCAGTTTTCCAGGCATCTTTTCCTTTGGAGTATGGTGAGGAGTTACTTTGATTTTTTATTTTTTTTCAGGCAAAGAGACTATTGGTTTTGCTCCTTTTCTCAGGACTCTCCTGTTTTTCCTAGTTTCCCCACACCTGGAGATCATGCAGGTTATTCCCTCTTTTCCTTTGAGCCCAGAGATTCCCTAACAAGTTTTCCTTTGCTTTTCTCTTTCCTCTTTGGCTTAACTATCTGTTACTCCCATAGGTAACTCTCACTGTCATCTTGCCTCTTCTCTTGGTGACCATGTACTTAGCTGTCATAGCACCAATTCATTCTAATATCTCTGATAATGGTACTATCTTCCATCTTTTCTTCAGTTTCCTTGAATCCTAATATCTGACCCTTCAATGCCTCTACTTACTCTATCCCTTTATCCACCATTGCTAGATTATTATCCTCTTCCCACTTTAATCCCTCAATTCCCTATAGTCATTTGATATTAACTACCTTTCCTCTGTCAGTGGCTCTCAACAGCCTTAAGAATTCCAAGAGCAACCATCAGGAGAAATAGGCTTAGATGTTTTACCCACTCAGAAGGACTTTGGAGACCCCAGGATGGCCTTCTAGTTTCTCCTCAGTCTTTGACCTGAAATTTAGTCTGCATTCTCCATGAGATTATACATCATGACAATGAACTCTTAGGAGTTTCCTCCACAATTATTGGTGGGGAGCAAAATCAATTTGCCCCATTTTCCAGAAAAATGTTCCTCATAAAAATGCAGAAGTGGAGAAAAGATAAGGGTCAGGTCTTTTATACAAACCAGTGAATTTTTTATTTTTGTGTTTATGCCTAAAACATAGTTAAAAGTTTAGAGTTGAAGTTATAAGCTCATTAATTTTGCCTCTCTGTATGTGTATGTAGGCATGTATATATGAATATGTAGCATTTTCCTACTTGCAAGTGGGATTGCTAAATTTGATTATATAACCCCTTCAAAGAGCTCTATTATAACTGTTTTAAAAGTAACTAAACACATATAAATTTAATATTCTTAAAATTCTTAGAGATTAATAAAAGTGAACTTACTCAAAAAATTTATTTATTAGGGCTCCTGGGTGCCTCAGCTGGTTAAGCATATGACTTTGGCTCAGGTCATGATCTTGTGGTTGGTGGGTTTGAGCCCCACTGCCAGCTCTGTGCTGACAGCTCAGAGCCTGGAGCCTGCTTCAGATTCTGTGTCTCCCTCTCTGTCCCTCCCTTGCTTGCACTCTGTCTCTCTGTGTCTCAAAATAAATAAATGTTTTGAAAAGAAAGAAAGAAAATGTATTCATTTATGTATTTATTTAAAATTTATTTAATTTGAGATAGAGAGAGAAGGAGAGAAAGAGAGTAAGGGAGGGGCAGAGAGAGAGAGGGAGAGAGAAAATCCCATGCAGGCTCCATGTTGCCAGTGCAGAGCCCAATGAGGGGCTCAATTCCACAAACTGTGAGATCATGACCTGAGCAGAAATCCACAGTAAGGCACTTAACTGACTGAGCCACCCAGATGCCCCTCTAAGAAAATTTATTTTAATAGTAATTATGTTTTATAGTATGTTAGGTTGCAGACAGTTTCCAAGAATTTTTTTAGTAATTTAAAACCTGAGACTTGTGCTAAATTAAGTATACACAGTATGCAATATGTTTTTGTTAAGAAAAAAAAAAGGTAATTTTTCCTGAAGTAAAATGACTATTTTATTCCAGAATGAGAATGATAAATTGTAGAAGAATACCTAAATGGATAGGGAAATTTGTGGAAGTTTTGCAGAAAGGGATTTCATTTGCCATGGTCAACACTGGCAAAGGCTTGATGGGTTTATTTGTAAAATTTCTAAGTGAGACTTAGTATAAAATATTATAGTCATAAAAAACTAGAGTTTGGTTTTCTCTTCGTTAAAATGACAAAAATGTTTTGGACTACTGGTCTCCACTTAATAAGTTTGTAAAAGACTTTTGTTTACATTTTTAGCTATCTACGTTGAAGGCAAAGATTCTGCACCTAATAGAAAAAAAAATTTTCACATACTCTTGTCTTTGAGATTTCTCGGGAATCCTTGGAAAATCACAAAAGGGTTTTTTCTTTCAATTTGTAAAAAGAGAGATATTAAAATAACTTTATTTGATATGTCATAAGATGTGTAGGAAGTGTTGTCTTATCAGATAATATACTTCAGCTTCCATAGGTTAAATACTTACCCATAGATTTGGGTAAAACATAATTATTATTTTTAATATAATTTATTGTCAAATTGGCTTTCATACAACACCCAGTGCTCATCCCAACAAATGCCCTCCTCAATGCCTGTCACGCATTTTCCCTCTCCCCCACACCCCCTCCCACCCTCAGTTTGTTCTTTGTGTAAACTACTATTAATTTAAGTATATCAGAAATTGAATAAAGTTCCTACAAGCTCCAACACAGTCCTTGTTATCCATGACGTTTTTATTTATCAGAATCCTAATGATGATTTGCCTGATATTAAATAACAGTATAGTGTTATCAGTCATAAGTTCAGTTCTTTTTCAAAATGTACCAAACCACAGAAACAAATTTCCTTGTCAACTGAATTATTTTTGTACTAAATTTTACCAGTTATTTGAAATCTTTTGTAATCTATAGATAGTTTTGTTTTGTTTTACTTTAATACTTCCAAGATTGTGCTTACAATCAGCCATAGGCCAGAATTCAATAAAAAAAGGACTTTGTCAGAGATCCATGGTATAGACTGCGAAAGGTGTTCATGAGCACAGTTTCTGATGTCACTGCTTAAATAATTTTAAGACCCTATCACTGAATGAAGTCAGGGCTCTGAGAATTCTAATTGAGAACCTGTTGGATTCATGAGGTGCTAACTCAAGTTGGTTGAAACATGAATTAGTTGCACAGGACTGAAAGAACCAATGAGGGATGATAATGGGTTTCATTTGGAATGCTGGTGGCACTTGAATGACCAATTTTCTGGAAATAAGGAACCTCTTTCTCTTTTCTCTGAAGTTATCTATAACTCATAACCATTTAATATACTGTGCTTTTGTAAATGAAACGAAATGTATGTTTTTCTACCTGCTCGATCCTCTCCAGAATTTGGATTCTCTTATATTCTTATCTGCATGGATTCAACAAGAGTCTGGCCTCCTGGTTAACAGAACATATTGACAACATTGGTTCTATCACCAAGGCTTTGAGTGAAATGTCATACTTAAGAAGGATAGTTGATTCAGATATGACAAGACACTTCCGAAAAACTATGATTGACTTCTTGGAGTCAAACTTATAAAGTCCTCTTGGGAAAACTGGCTCAGTACCTGGCTTGGAGTGTTCACAACCTTTCAGATGAAAATTAAAGTAACCTCTTAGCAAATTCAGGAATGTTAAAATATTTTGAGGTCATTGTGAAGAAGGTAATTTATCCAAATTGATTGGTACTACAGGTGAAATCTTGTGATGAGTTCTTGGCTTGGCTTCTTAGCCTCAAGAGACTTTTAAAATTTGAATCTGACGTCCTTTGTGAAGACATCCAACAGAAAAAATTTATAAAGGCTTATAAGTTAAATTACCATTATTGCTGTACTTATCTAAATAATCAGGTTAAATCCTAATGAGATCAGTCTTATTTTATTATCAAGAATAACCTTTCTTCGGCATAATCTTTGATCAAAAGGGGAGTGATTATAGGGAGAAGTTTTGTTTCAGTGAAAAAGTATAGCACACTCTAGTGGATTACCAGATTTTGGTCCTATTCGTTGCCATGGAGCTATTTTATCCCTCTTTGTAATTTGCAGGGAAATGATAGATATGAAAAACATTTTATTACCTATCCATAAATTGGATCAAAATCTCTGATCTTGCACCCAGTGTCAATCTTTGCCAAAATTTCAATTCTTCCAGTTTCTTTCAGTATCTGGCTATAGTCCTCCAAACGTATCTATTTTTTTTCTCCCTCCCTTCTTACTTACTGATACTGAGAACAAAAATCTGACTGCTTGGATCTTTACTGGAACTTAAGGTTGCCTGTAGGTTGACTTTTCTCCTAGATTTGAAGAAGCACTGTGAGATAAAGCTCAAAGACTTGGTATATATCTAGAGGACTCATCACTGAGGCCAGTCATGCATAGGCTGGACTTCTCCATATTGCTGCTGGGTCACTGAGGAACTCTGGCAAAATGTTCAGGTCATGCATGCCCTCATATCAGAGGTAACCAGGAGTGTGGAAAACATCACCTAGAGTAACCTCAGCTTTAACAAATCAACAAGCATACTGTAAAACAGAAAGATTTTAGTTCATTGACTTCTTAAACTTTTATGTTAATATTTAATGTTAATAATCTTGCATTTTAGGCACCCCTCTTTTAAGATTCCTAAAGGAACTGACATTTGTCATCTCTCAGTAGAAGGATTAATTGATTTTGCAAAATCAATGTCAACCAGAGTCCTCAGGAGACTGTTTCTTAGACTGTACTTTACCCTGCTTGAGAGATCTGATTCCTTTCAGCTGCTCAGCATAGCTTGCCAAAAGGAGGGACTGACAATGTTGAAGTTTACCTAAACCTTGTGACTCTGGAAAACAGGGAAGGTTAATGAAAATTTCCCACTCTTGGTGTTTGGAAAAGGCTTACTATAAATTAACTCTTCCCCTACCACTTAGATAAGACTTAGGGTTGTCCCCTTGTTTACTTTTGGTGAGGCCAAACCCCAGGCCTGAAATTCTCATTCTTTGCTTTATAAATGGATAGCCGAACTGTTTTATTATCATTGATCAACTGTAACAAAATGCTTTTAACCAAATTTAGGTTAAGTTTCTCTCCTTTCCCCGATCCTTGAATTTTGACTTATTTTCAGCATGAGCCAGAATACAACCCCTCCTTAAAACCCCCTCCCAAAGAATAGGCTGACTTCAAGCAAATATTTTCCAATCTACCATTCCATTGTTCCACATTGATCATCCCACTTTCCCAAACTTTGTTCTTTCTAGACTTGGGTACTCCTCTTTATATATATATATATATACACACACACACATACGTCTTTTATTTTTACCTAACTATTAAAAATCTTGCAAATCTCATGGTCAGAGAATTTTCCCTGTTTTAATATCCTTTCTCTGACTCTTGCCATCATTCTTTTGAATATAATTTTTCCTTACCTAAGTTGAGAATTTGTTTTTCATTTGACAAGAGAACTATAATATCACTTAATCTTAAGATTTTTTAAAATAATTTTTAATGTTTTACTTATTTTTGAGAAAGAGAGAGAGAGAGAAACAGCATGAGCATGGAGGGTCAGAGAGAGAGGGAGACACAGAAACTGAAAACAGGCTCCAGGTTCTGAGCTAGCTGTCAGCACAGAGCCCAATGCGGGACTCAAACCCATGAACCGTGAGATCGTGACCTGAACTGAAGTTGGACGCTTAACTGACTGAGCCACCCAGGCACCCCTCACTTAATCTTAAGATTACATATGTTTCCAAGTTTGACCTGGTTCAGTGGCTTTTGATGTTGTTTTAACTGGAAAACTCTTTGAACACACAAGAATATAGGAGTTGACTGTGGAGAGTATGCAACAGAGACTGACTTTAGGTGAGTTTTAAGTTCTAAGTCAATAATTCTCAACAACGAAAAAAGTGAATTTTGATTCATCAAAATTACCCAAAAATATTTTGCAAAGGCCTGCCTTTCATATCAGAACATAATTTCTCAATAAGCAACAGAGCCAAATTTTCCAACATCACTGGGTAGTTGATACGTCTTTGGTTTTGCATTAGTGGTTGGTTTGAATAGAGAAGCCATATCAAAAATGTACTTCTTCCAATTCTAGAATCACCCTCAAGGCTGTAAGATTCCCATAAACAATACACACAAATTTTAGCGAAACATCTATCAGTATCTCCCATTTTCCTCTGAATATGTGTTCATTGACTTATGTAAAATTTAATTTAAGTAAGTTAAACTACTGTTTTGATATGACTGCACTGCTTTTGTTGATATAAGGGTGGTGGGTTCATAGCTCCAACCACTAAACTCTCCTGTTTTCCCTTAACTCCTAAGAATCCCAAACTTCTATTGAGCACTAATTCATAATCCCTGATCTAGCCCAGCCATGCATTCAACAATCAGATACTACATAACAAATATGGAAGCAAAAGGTATTCTTATTAGCACACATAATCTTTTCATTGTTATTTTTTTTTTCATTATACACAAAATTCCTAGAGTGGTGCTACTTTGGGGCCTACCCTAAACTACGTTAAAGAAGGTTGTAATTGTCTTTTGAATCAAGAGCCCCTAGAATAAGAACTAAGTAAAGGCTATATTTTTCCTTTCGCATACCAGACTAGGATTTGACATGATACATTGAAAAATTAGACTTTGACTAAATTCTATTAAAATGACAAATATTAATTAACAAGTAAGCACAAAATGGCAGTTTCATTTTTTTAAGGAAGCTTAGAGAAGTCCCTGCTCTCTGCCCATAAGTACTCTGACAAGTAATTTTCATAAGGGTGAAGTTCTAGGGCACCAAACCAAATGACACTCAGGACCTAGAACACCACTCAGAAGATTATTACTTTGTTGCTAAATTCTTATACCCTGTTTGTAAACTGGAACCTGGATCATCTTACAAAAAAAAAAAAAATACAGTTTCATGCATGAAGTCTTTAACCTCCCCTATGCCATTTAGCAAATCCTTGGATACAAATACAGATTCTGATATTTAAATTTTTCCTATCTATCCCGGACTAAGAAACCTGATTAGATCTTTCAAAAACTATATAAATATTCTTGGATTATATCTTGAATAGGATGCTTCAAATGCTAACTTCCATAGTGTGTAGAATAAAATGACTTTATTCAGAATTATTTTAAGGATACCCAGACACAGTAAAAATAACAGGTTCAAGGAAACTAAAGAGTTGACAAATGACCCAAAATGCCAGAAAAATCACCCTAACGGGAATGAAGGCACAGATTCAGATTATATCTAGAAAAACATTTAACCTACGTTGTTGTTTTTTTTTATTGATTGATTTGGGTTTAGTCAAAAATCTAGGGATTTTTCCAATATACAAGTTAAATAGTCTCTTTCTCAGACCCTGTTTGTACCTGCAAACCTGTAGTTTATTTTTTATTCTAAAATTGATTAATTTGTAAGAAAATGCCAAATTTTTGTAAAATAAGTTAATGGAAGTTATAATAAAAAATTGAAGTATGCCTTGCCTCCACTTTACTCACTAGTAAAATGATCCTTTAAGAGGCTGTAAAAGGTTTTTTGTTTTTGTTTTTGTTTTCTTTGTTTTTTTTTTCTCTCTAGAGTTCATTTGTTTACTTTTGAGGGGGAGGAGAGAATGCATGTGAGAGCACAAACATGGGGGAGGTGCAGAGTTAGAGGGAGAGGGAAAATCCCAAGCAGGCTCCACACTGTCAGCAGAGAGCCCAACAGAGGGCTCGATCTCAAGAAACATGAGATTATGATTTGAGCCAAAATCAAGAGTCAGACTCTCAACCAACTGAGGCACAGAGGCCCCTGAGCCTTTAAGAGTTCTTACTGTTCTTTTGCAAACTGTTATTTATTTTAAGAAAAAAAACCAACATAATAACATTGCATGATTTCTGAAGAATTAAATTTTCAACTTTAGGGGTTTTTACTTATATTATTTGGGCATTTAACTTACCCTATATCTTTTTTAAAAATTTTTACCACTTATATTTCATATTCACAAGTTATTATATAATTTCAGAATGTTATGTTTGTTCTCATTGGGTTTATGAGTAACTATTAAAGATATTTTGTTAATCAAGTGAAGTGGAGTCAGTTTTGATTTCTATAAAATGAAAATCTTATTTTAACTTTGTGTATGTTATTTCATATTTTATTATTCTATGGCAAGAATTAAGAAAAAATACAACAGCTATTTTGAATATATAGATGTTCATTATTCTAAAGTGTCAAAATTGCTATGAAATTTTCAAAATATTTTGTACTAAAAGAATAGCAAATGTTATAATTTGAAGCTAGGGGGAATAATGTACATGAACACTGTGTATTTCTAAGTAAACATGATTAAAACTAATTTATGAATATTTTAACATTTGTAATGCAATGATGTTTTGATCTGTGAGCATATGTTGAACACACAAAAAACCTTCAGCACTTGATTTTATTTCCTGGGAGACAATATTTTTTCTTTTTCTATATGCATTATTTATTATCAGATAAGTAAGGTCAGCATGCTTTGAGGGGGTTCATCATAAAGTGTCCAGACATTAGGTAACAAATCAATGGCTGTTTAAATGATTTTTTTTCCCTGAGGAACAATATATTTTGGTTTGGAGACCTAACTTCATTATGCCTCAGTACATACTGAGTGAAAAATACTATTTCCATCATTAATGTGTTTATAAAAGCTTTTTATTGTCTGCACTGAAGAGTCACTCGGTTGAATTTTTTTTCTTGTGATGTATTATCTGGCAGTAAAAGCTAATGCTCTCAGTAACATTTGTAGACTTTCAAATTTTAACTAAATTTTTAAAGAGGAATATGTCTAACTATATTATTAATTATTATGAATTATCACACATCAATCAGAAATGGATATGAATTCAATTTTTTAAACTAAGCATACCAACCTCTCCTCATACATATTTTACACTCTTCAAGGAGAGATTTCAATAGTTTAATTTCACCACAATGATCACTGCTACTTGAGATTTTCAAGCTCTGCTGAGATTTCCTGTCTATTATTTTGTTTCTATAAAGATATTTCTAGAGAGAGTAACAGAACAACTAATATTTAAACTATTGTTGATGTCATATTTGAGTCTGTAATATAAATAAGGTAAATTTCTAAAACTTTTCAGCTGATTAATATTATTTATAATATTATGTATATATAAATTTACACACACACACACAATTACATTAATGTATGTACCTTTAAAGTATACCCTAGAGGCTATTAGAGGGTTCTGAAGCCTTATGAGCAATCTACACAAAGATAGAAATTACTAAAGTTTCTGATTTTTATTTTTAATTGGAAAGAATATGTAGCATATTAACCAGCATGTATAAAATATCAGACATGTATTATTAAATATTACATCTTAAAGATATTTTTAGTCTTCATAAATTGAAGGCATATAAGGAACCATGCAATAATCTACACTAACCTTTCTTAATATGTACCATATTCACACACACTTCTTTGTGGTAGGGTTTCAAGACCACATCTTTTTTTTTTTTAATGTTTTATTTATTTCTAGGAGAGAGAGAGAGAGAGACAGCGTGAGCAGGGGAGGGTCAGAGAGAGAGGGAGTCACAGACTGAAACAGGCTCCAGGCTCTGGGCTGGCAGTCAGCAGAGAGCCTGACGCGGGGCTCGAACCCACGAACCGCGAGATCATGACCTAAGCGAAAGTCGGACGCTTAACCGACTAAGCCACCCAGGCGCCCCACAAGACCACAATATCTTAGTCTGTCATTGGCTACTTTGGTCACTTGCTTGGTATAGATCTTTTCTCAAACGACGAAGCCTTAGGAAAGGGGAAAGCACACACCTATAGTGGAAGCAAGTGTCGTGGAGCATGTGGTTAATCATTAATATAATTAGTGCCTTTGGTAGCCACACCTATCTTGCTATAAGTGTAATGGATGTGCAAATTAGAAAGCCCCAAAATACTGGCACTGAAAATATGCCCTGACTAGGATATAGACACCGCTACCCAGTTGGAGATGAAAAGGTGATGTGACCGGAACTGGAGCTAAAATTGATCTACTCTCATTCTCTACAGGTGAGGTGTAATTAAAGTTTAAATTACTCTGTTTCAATAGCTGTCCTTAGTAATTTCTAAGACGATTATCTGATTTCTACACACTTAACCTAAGCACATTATGTCTGGAAACAGGGAGCTACGTCCACTGTATTTTCCCAATTCATTTGGAAATACTCTGACTGCAACGAGCTGATCTAATGTTGCTTTTACAGCATTCCCTTCAATTTACATATCATAATTTTCCGGGAATGTGATTTTAAATCAGGTTTGGTTTGCCTAATATCTTTTTGCCATACTCTTGTGTTTTATTACAGATCTCCCTGTATTACTCATGTTAAGAGTGCATCTGTTTGATTCACATCGTCTTTTATTATATTAAAGGCTCAAACTTACCAATTATATTATTTTGGGAAGACCAAAGAACTTCTCCCATGGCAGACTAGAGAGTATAAACCCAAGAAAAATATCAAAAAGCCATGTATTTTCAGTATAATTTTCTTATTTAGTTCATTTTCTAAGTTTTTAAAATTTGAGACATTTTTATGTTGCATTTCTTCAAGTGTCTGAACACAGTAATAAGTACAAATATACATTTTTAGAATTCTTGTAGGATGATTAAATATAATCAAGTGGATAATGAAAAGCTACATAATTTATTCTACATGGCCTTTGAGAATTTATAGATTTTTTAAATGATTGAAGTATATAAATTCTGGAAGGAAGAATAATCTTTGCACCAATCTTTATCCTTTAGAATTCATGAAAATCATTGAATACTAAAAAATATCTTGTGAATGAGTCAGGTCTGTAATTGAAGATTCAAGAATCATCACATTTTTATTTATATTAAAAAATTTCACCTCTGACATTTTATGAAGATAGAAATTCATTTAAAATGATCTGTATTTAGCATATAATATTTGTGAGACAGTATTCTAAATATTGTACATATTATTTTATCTTTACTAAAATTCAGTAAGTCAAGCATCTTAGTGACAATTTACACTTTAAAAACTGAGTTTCTGAAATACTAAATACAATTTTCAGGGTTACATAGAAACTAGTGAAGATAGGATTTTTTGCCCCAGTTTAGAAATCATCTAACTTGTAAATAACTAAGATATATACACTTTCTCTCACAATTAGATTATAAACTAAAAATTTTAACACATGATCTTACTTAATTTCCCCTCTAAAGTACATAGGGGGGTACTGGGTGGGTCAGTCAATTAAGCATACAATTTTGGCTCAAGTCATGCTCTCACGGTCTGTGGGTTTGAGTCTCACATCTGGCTCTGTGCTGACAGCTCGGAGTTTGGAGCCTGCTTTGCATTCTGTTTCCCTCTCTCTCTCACCTCTCCCACACTCACACTCTGGTCTCTCTCTCTCAAATATAAACATTAAAAATTTTTTTTAAAAAGTAAAGTACATCAGGAATGATCACAGTGTTAGACAGAACATCGGTGCTTCCAAGAAATAAAAAAATACACTGTGCTTACTGAAAATTTCCAGGGTATGAACTTCATGAAGGCACAAACTTTTGTTTTGTTTTGTTTTCCCACTGGATTTCATATCCATTAAACAAAACCAATGCATATTAGGTACTTTGTATACATTTATTCCAAGAATGAGTAAGGTCTAATTTCTAAGGACTCATTTGGAAATGTCATTTTCAGTTTTTGAGTCATTGACGTCTCCAAGTTTAAGAATTAAAATAGCAAATATCACATATATCCACAGTTTGAGATATGTTCACACATAATCTCATTTAATCTTCACTAACTATGTGACAGCAAATACAGGAACAGCAATTTTACAGGGAAAAAAATCAGTTTCAAAAAGTAAAGTCAATTTCCTATGTCTCTAACAAACAACACAACTGTATTCAACAGAGTCTTGTCTGTCAGAATACCACTATTATCATCTTTCTTAAACTCAAAAGCTTAAATATTTTATTATTCAAATATACATTGGATATCTTCACATCTGTCTAAAATATATTGTATTACAGGGGTGCTTGGGTGGCTCAGTTGTTGAGCGTCCAGCCTTGATTTCAGTTCAGGTCATGATCTCGAGGTTTGTGAGTTTGAGCCCTGCATCAGGCTGCAGGCTGACAGTGAGAAGCTTGTTTGGGATTCTCTCTCTCTCTCTCTCTCTCTCTCTACTCCTCCCCTGCTTGTGCCTTCTCTCTCTCTCTGTCTCTGTCTGTCTCTCTGTCTATA